>NC_061831.1:3044383-3066883 GCF_019202785.1 Penaeus chinensis
TGTGTGTGTGTGTGTGTGTGTGTGTGTGTGTGTGTGTGTGTGTGCGTGCGTGCGTGCGTGCGTGCGTGTGATATTATTTTTATTGTTATTGTCATCATCTCTTTATTTAATTTCCATAAAATATAACGTAATATTTTCACTCAGCTTAAGTGCAAGGGTGCATCGGTAAGGCTGAAAAATAAATGAACAGAAAAAAAATAAACTCCAATGTACCCTGAGCATCTTTACCACGTCTAGTGCAACAATCGAGTTGCAGGAATTTCTATGAGTATGGTACGTGAATTCTGAGAAGGAAGGAAGGTGTGTACGCAATAAAGGAGATGACCGAGAGGGGATAATGAATAATTACTTAGGAGTATGGGGCGGGGGGGGGGGGGGGCTGAATAATGGGTGAGGGAGGGAGGAAGATGAAAGGAGGGAAGAGGGGAAATGGGGGAGAACGTTAGAAGGTCGAGATCCATTAATAGGGATCGATAGTCTTTTTCATAATTCCCAGGAGTCTCTTAAACCTATTTGCATACTAAATGAGAAGAATAATGAATAAATCGAGACAGGGACAGGGCAGGGACAGAAAGAAAACAAGAGACAATAAAAGGAACTACAAGAAAGAAACGGAAAAAAAGCCCTAATTACAGCTGTCGTAACGAGAACCATTGTCCTTTATCCTCACGGTGCCAAAATGAAGACCGCAAACTCTGCTCTGTCGATAATATTCATCGATTGTAACCAGTTTGACACAAGGCTGCATATGCTTCCACACCTCCAACGGTCAACTCGCGCCCGTCCTTGAATACGCCCATGTCCCTCACCATACTCATCTCCATGCTCCTTGTCCTCCAAATCCCATATTTCCCCTCCCATGCTAGGCTCGTGACCCCCCCCCCCCCTCCCATTCCTCCCTATATATACACAAACAACCTTAACTATCCTTCCATGAATCCCATCCTCCCACCGCTGCCACCCTAACCTTCACCTTTTCCTATCCCTTGCCCACCCACCCCACTTCTATCCCTAGACCCCCCCCCCCCCCACCTCCCTTCAACCTTAACTCCCTCTAACCCGTTTCTACACTATGACCCTCACCCCCTTTTCAACCTTCTCCTCAACCCCTTCCTACCCTGCACCTCGCTTCTATCCCCCCCACCCCACCCCATTCCCCCCTCTAATCTTTGTCATCGCATTCCAAGGGATAGAAACCCAGCGCAAATCCTTGTAAAACCTCAGCATTACGCAAGCTTTCCAGGTAACGGAGGGTGTTCTGGCGGAAGATAGCGTGAGGGAGGAGGATAAAGAAGCGCGTACCAATGCAAGAAGAGAACGTGTAACTAGTAGAAGATGAATAAATGAGAAGGTAAATTAATAAGATTTAGGCATAAAAGAAAACGAAAGAATGAGGAAATATGTGTTGTTGATTGCTATATGACTAGAGAAAAATATTAAGATAGAAGAGAAGTAAGAATAGAGGCCATAGAAAATAAGAAACGTAAAAACACACTAAAGGAAAACACGACAAAGCAAAAAGGGGAAACTAAACTAATCGGTAAAGAACATAACAGAAGAACAAAACAAAAAAAGGAATGAGCAACACCTTAGACGAAGAGGGAGAAGGAGAACCAGAGAAAGGAAGAGAAGAAAGGGAGGGAGGGAGAGCGGGGGTTCCAAGCTGGTGGGTGCCCAATGACTCACTGGAATTCGGGTGAAAAGTGTGAGTCCCAAGGTCGCGGTTCGTGGCTGAGGGGAAGTCCGGGGAGCTTCCGTTTTCTTTGCTTACGTGGTTAGGGAGGGGGGGCTGAATCAAAGAGGGTGTTGAAGAAAGGAAGAGTAAAGGAGGAAGAGAGAGATAGAGAATGGAATATGGAGTGTAATTTCGAAAGAGAGGGGTGAGAAAGAGAAAGAGAGAGAGAGAGAGAGAAAGTGTAAGGCCAGCAGAGAGAGAGGAATATGGGCTATACATTTGGTGAGGGGCGTCGGGATATGAAGCACAAAGTCGAAATAAAATTGGTCGGTATGAAATTATACATAGATAAACAAAAGAATTGGGGAAAAGAGATCAGAGAAATGTTTAAAAAAGGAAAGAAAATCCCACACTTGAAACACCCCGTTGTGTCGGGTCTGGTGCGCCTGGCTGCCCTTTGCCGACGTAACCACAACTACTACGCCCTTCCTTCCTTTTATCCTTTCACGCCCACGTCCCCCTTTCCACGCCCGCCGGCCTCTCTAAGGACTGTCTAGGGATGTCCTATTTCTTTCTAGCATTATCTGTTTGTTATACCGAAAGTTTTTTTCTGTTTGTAGTGCTCGGTGAATCATCCGCGGTTAGCCTAACTTCTGACAACTAACGGTCAATATGATCCTACAAAGGAACTCGTAACAATGTGCAAATAATAAATGAAAAAGAAAGAGTATATAATGTTTGCCTTATGTCGATTTCTTTTCATTGTTTTCTTCACTTGTTCCTTCTCTTACGTTTCTGCAATTCGTCAGTGGGAATTCTGGCAGCTAGACCTGTTAAATTCTCCGCGTCCCTCCATCCCCCCCCCCCCCCTCTCTCTCTCTCTCTCTCTCTCTCTCTCTCTCTCTCTCTCTCTCTCTCTCTCTCTCTCTCTCTCTCTCTCTCTCTCCCTGTATATATATATATATATGTATATATATTATATATATATATGCATACATATATATATACACATATATATATGCATACATATATATATATACACGTATATATATATGCATACATATATGTTTTTCTTGATTATCATTCAAATATAATATGTACCTAATACTGTAGTTATTAATGTTGCCATCAGTATCTCATTATCATGGTGTTTGTCATGTTTTTGTTATTATTATCATCAATATTGTTATTGGCATTTTGTTGTTTTCGTCATCATCGTATTTTGTTTATTTTATTGTTATTAGCATAATAATAATATTTTGTTATTATTATTATTAGTAGTAGTAGTAGTAGTATCATTATTGTTGTTGTTTTTGTTGTTGTTGATGTTGTTTATTGGTGTTATTGTTTTGGTTATCATTACTACTACTATCATCATCATTATTGCAGAGTTACTGTTTTTCATGTTAGTATATTTAACACTACCACGGCATTCGTGTGTTCTTACCATAATGAACGATTCTTAATTTAAAATCTAGTCACATTCCTGCGTCGCGACTGAAGTGAGAATGAACCCGGGCATTTATTTTTCAGTCGTTCATGCACATTAGTTATTTCAAATCACAGCCATTATGTTGATGAATAGGATAAATACACTCGTCTTTCGCTGTCGTCGTTGCTACCGCCATCTTTATCTGCCGTTGTGAAAGTGATAGAACAGCCCACATGCCTCTAAAAATGCCGTTATGCCAGTCCAACATCAGAACCAGGTGTGACTATACGAAACCGGAGTAAATCGATTCTACCTGTCTCTATATCTCCCTCTCTCGGATAAATACAGTCTTCCTATTACTATTTTGATAATTTATTTCTGTTGAATTAGGCCTACATCGAGTTTTTTTTAAGGCAATAATTACGCGAAGAAATCGACAAATACTGAACGGTTGTCGACGGGTTTTGATTATTTAGGTTAGGCAGTAAGCAATAGGCTGTAACCTACATCCGGGACTTGCTTTTATCCCTTAACGGCCTTTATAGGAGGTAAGGGGCGTGGCGAAGGGGGAAAGGGTAGTCTAACAGCTGTCGTTGTTCATTTGTCCGTGCCTGAAGTCAATCGAATTAGTTCTGTGTGATCGATAAATATATATTTCGCTCTCTACCAGGTTTGGGATCATGTGACTGTGGTTAAGGTAGTTGTTGATAAATACAGCGAAGTTTTGTAAGGATGCCGTGATATGGGCAGCGAGTAGATGTGAACGATGCAAAAGTAAAACCACGCCATGTCACGCTGGTTAATCAATCTTCCTTTACACGATTCCGTAAAATTTGCAGTTTCGAAACATCCATATTCTCAGCCTTTTTTCTCTCTTTTTTTTTTTCTAGAATTCAAAACTTCCCCGCGGCTGCGTATATTTTTAGTTGCTCCGCGCACAATAATATCGACCCAAGTAAATAAAAAAATGTCATTTTTATCCGTTAGGCCACCATCACCTGCTCCCCAAACCCGCATAGTGTATAAATAATAATTGCCGGCCACCTGTTTATGGTAGGGTTGTATCCCCCTCCAGTGCGTGAGCGCGCGCTCGATGACGTATAGACAGACAGACACGCATATGTAGATATATACGAATACAAATGAGTAGGAATGCAAACGTGTGCGTTACTTACAGTGAATAGAGTTCTTTGTGACAAATATAGTAAAAGGTGTATATATATATATATAACTGTCGCGTTTCGATTAAAGATGATTAAATTTCTGACGATGATTTAATAATAAAGCGGCAGTTATATTTCGTACGCTGCGAAGTTATCCCTTCTCATTCATTTTTTTTTACTATAGGTCGTAGAACATGCTATCGCTTCTCATATTCTACTCTTCCTCCACTTCCTTATATTTTCCTCCTCTTCTTTACGTCCTTGCTTCCTCATTTCTTCTGTCGTTCCACCTTTTATCTTTCTCACCCTTCCCCATTTCCTTGTCCCGACCCAAGCATACACCTGTTTTATCCCACGATGTCACATGTAAGATATATATATATATATTTCTTCTTTTAAATTGACGACAGCTCCCCTTAGTGTCTTGATTTCAATAGCGCGGGCTTTGATGGATAACAATACTTCTTACTTGAACTTAAAGAATTTATTATAAAAGAAATATATATGACGGACGTTATCAAACCGGAGACCTTATCCATCTGCCACGCCAAAAATCATCAACCTTAATGATACATAAAAGTTCACACATTTACACGCCTACCTACGTATACTTTGATATAATTATACGTACAAGTTAACGTATTTACACAACCAATTGCACATATTTCGATATCCACCCGGTCAGTTATGTGTAATGAAACCCATGGGAACACGAAATTCAGTTGTTTATTATTACGACTGTGGTGTGGTGTGCTAGCGATCATTTGTTTTTGTTTCATAAGAAGCATATTGATCGATGTGTTTACAATGGCATTTATGATATTTGTGAAACGTGATGATTTACGCGGCGTTATCGTGCTGTGGTTCTGTTAATGGTAAAGGAGATGCATAGTAGTCGCGTTGAAAATTATATAGACAAGTGGTTAAATTGGTATACTGATAAAAAGATGGGAAAGAATAATGAAAATGTTGAATACCACAATTCTGTGATAATTTAGGATAAGTATAATAGAATTTACTACTGGGTTGCCTGTTACTCGTTAAAGATAAAAGTAGGTGTCGAGAGCATGCGGGTGTGAGTGTGGGTGACTGGGTAGGTGTGTATGCTTGTGCATGTCTGTGCCTATTTGTCTTTCTGTTTGTTTATGTGTATATACCTGTATTTTTTAATTTAACATAAAATAGTCACTGGATTCACAGTTTGATCTAAAGGACAAAAAAATCATATAGATAATTCCAGTATAAACAGACTTTAGTATAGACACCAACGCTGGTAAGACGTAATGGAACCAGCTACCCTAAAATTACATTAACTTAAGAACGACAAACCCAAAATATACGGACAACAGATCGTTATAAGTCTGGTTGAGAAATTATGTGTCGTTTGCAGGTGTCAGAAGGAATGCATGATTAAGGTTTTGACATTTACTTGGAGATTATTTCTCCTCGATTCCCTTCACAAGGACATCCTAGGTCGTGGGATATATTTCTATTATCTCATTTGTTTACGAAATAATTTGATTGATCATGTAGAATATAGATTAGGAACAAAAGCAGATTTTGTATGCGGATAAATTAAGTTCGTTTTTCTTTTCATTTTTTTTTCTCACGCTGCACCAGAGGGGGGGGGGGGGGGTCAAGAAGATTATAGCAATATATTAAATAACTGTGAGAAGACGGCTTAGGGATTTATTTCATTCTAAATCGGCGTGATGGAGTGCCGTCTTCCATCACCTAACCCCATCATTGTACAGCTCGACAGAGTGATGGAGAAGCTTTCCTTGTGTCTTTCGGTGTTGCGAATCTATCGTGGTTGCAAGATTTCTTTGGATTAAAATTAGTCACGTAACTTTTAATAAGTGGAGATGAACTATTTTTTTTATTTTCATCTTCTTGCATAAAAGCTTTTATTTCTATCTTATGAAAGTGAAATGTCTGTAATGTTCTCTCATTTCCAAATTCTTAAGTAAATCTAGATATAAGGGGTAATATATTATGAACATTTTTTACGAATACAGGTGTGGCTTAATTTTTTTTAATTAAATATCAAACTCATATTGAAATTCAAACCCGGTGTCTATATAACACAATAAATCATTTTCATAAATCATTTAATTTATAATGTTGATGAGTATTAGCTACGGTAATAACACTAATCGCACAGTGGTAATGGTCAAAATGAAAGATTAGATATTTGGTTCATTGACTTTGCCCTATTAAGATTTTACGTTTACTGCCAGAAGTCGACACTAGAATAGTTGATTGTTGATTGTGTCATGGAACACGTTAATCGACAGTCTAATGACGTCGTTCACTACATGAATAGTTTAAAGGTTTCGATGGCTACAGTAATCGAGCTTGGGTAAAGAAAAATAAATAAATAAAGAATAAAAAAAAATATGTGAATAGTGAAAGCTCGTTTTCAATCATTAGAGCACTTATTAATGTTTTTTTTTTTTTTTTGACAGTCGAGTCAGGCTTTCATCTCAAACTCACAAATCATCCCTAACTTGAAAAATGAAAGCTTTGTTTGTTGCATGTGGGAGGAAGTGAGAGGCTACGAAAGTACGGTTTGATTGGCCTCAGTATGATTTAACTTTTTTTTTTTCACTCATCCGTTATTTTTTAAATTATTTATTGAAAACTTTCTGCTGGGTCAATATTCAAGGTCATTAGCGGCGACTTCGAAATACAGCGATAGGGTGAGGCTTGAGAGCGAAGTCCCCAATCAAGGATTTTTTTTTTTTTTCCATAAGATGTTTGTAGATTTCCAGAATGGTTCATGATCAAACAAATAAAGGTGCTAGACATCACAGTTCATATAGCATTATAATAAAATAAGTGGACAAAGGAAGGGGATGAAGAGAAGAAAAAGGGGGAGAAGAGAAGACCATGCAAAATTAGTTGAGGCGAAGGCTGAGGTCCAAGGCAGGGGTGATCCTCTACGTTGGGCCTCAGTCCTCCTAATCCTACCCCCCCCCCCCCACGACAACGAGGAAGGGACTGGGGGAGGGGGGTATTCGTTATTGGTATTAGTATTTCGTGAATGGTCTCAGGGTATTCATTTATTCATGATCCTATTCAGATGGTGCAGAGAACAGATGATTACAGGTTCTATTATTCCTGTCCATACTCTGACGGCACAGGATGACCGAGGATTGTACTCAAAGGTAATGCTTATGTGTTAGTTTAAGTTTATATTATTATCTTCAACAATAGCAACATGCAATGGTTTACACGATCATCTGAAGAGGTTATACTAAGCGTATGACTTCTAAAACCAACAGTCTCATTCCCTTACGAATGATTATGTGCTATTACGAATCATTAGGCGCAGTTCCTCCCCTTCCCCCTCCCTTGCAAACACACAGACGAGAAAACTGTTTGCACGTGTCTCTTCCATTATTCAATATATGTCTAAGGCGTCGTTACTAAAACAGCATTGACGTAGAGTGGGCGGAGGAGAGATGGAAGGGGTGTGTTGAGTGTGCTGGTATTGATATGAATGTATGTCATTTGTACATTCTGAAGGTGCCTTTATGGCCTTGTGTAAACGGTCGTCACGGTCGTTGACTGGGCATTTTATAACCTGTAAGGCTTGTTATCAGGTTAAGTTAATGGCGTTTATTGTTTATAACTGTTTTTTTTTTATTATTATTCCTTTTTCTTAACGATCGTGGGTTTTGTAACCGTCTACACTTAAGTTATTAAAAGTAATAGAAGTGCAGATAATTGGTATAAGAATAGGGAGTTTTAGCTTACATCGATCAACAATTCTATGAGTGATAATGTTGACATTACTAAAGACGCGATAGTGATTATGACACTGATGATGATAACGATAGTGAAAATGTAAATAGTGATAATAATGCCGGCTTCAGTAAACCATAATAAAAAACAATAAAATCAAAGAAAACATAAATAAGATTATGATTAAAGATATAACATCTGACCTAGCGTGACCTCAACCGCAATTTAACATCACCAAAGATATCCATCTCTCCCACCTATTTTACTCTCCCTCTCACAGCACAAAATGCTAACGCAAACGCAGTCATCACAGGCAGAACAAAGCACTAATGACATTGGTCACGAAAGGTCATTTGTAAGTATTTAGGTATGAGGAACACTCTTCTCCTCCCCTCCATACGACAACTCTAGTGGGAATAGGGTCTGTCTTATGCATGATATATCGGCGCGCAGTGGACGGTTAGTACAGGGCTGGGTGGGTACGTCCGAGAGATTGTGTTGTGATATTTGGTGTCTACATTGCCTTCGAGGATAAAGGGAGAGAGATAAAGTTATTGTGTATGTATGTATATATATGCACACACACACACACACACACACACACACACACACACAAACACACACACACACACACACACACACACACACACACACATATATATATATAGAGAGAGAGAGGAAGGGAGGGAGGATAGATCAGAAAGAAATATCGAGTGCTCAAAAAAGTGTTTATTTGCAATATCTGTATATACTTTTGCGTACAGGCCTTAAAATACACACGTAACACTTTTCCTGCGTATTTTGCCATCTGTTATATATCCGTAAGAGATTATACAGAGCAATGTAATTGTACCCGAGGTAGACAGCCACATGCGTAGGGCCGGCGCGTGTCCAACATTACTATATTTCATGTAATGTCATAATTGCGGCCCTATTATTTTCACCCTTTTTTTTTGTAGTTACCAGTGATATATTTGTCTATGATTTTTTTTCTCATTCGTTTAATGTTGACATTTTGACGCGTTTGTATAACCATGACAATATTTTTATTATTATTATTATCTTTTTAGATCTATATTTGATTCATCGTCACTATTAATTGTAGAGTAATATTCATCATTAGGCAAGTGTTGCTCATTAATTTTGATGACCGCATAGACATAAAAAAAAAATCTCCATAAAGAATGATATGGGGGATTGCGTGTTGCGTTCGTGGAGTATCTATCCTGAATCCGCCTGTAGAATATGGCGAACGCTTTTTGTCACCGAAAAAAAACCATTTAAGCACTTGTAATTTTGAAACGTAATGGTCACTCTCAGTATGTCTTAAAAATGTTTTATGTATAGTCTGAAAAACGTGTTTACGTTCGTAGTCACATGATAAATTGAAGATGAAAATGAGTCTTCCGCAGAACAGAGACAATGTGCAAACCTTTGTGATTCTTATCTTGCGCTTTCAGGTCACCTACATTGCACATGCTATTATGCCCATATTTTTCATAGATTTACCTGATATGTTGTACGTATAACCATATTTCTAACACGCACGAGATGTACATATATTACAGACAATAGGTGATCCGTGCGTTCGTTTGTCCACGTGTTTTGTTTTCTCTTCATTAGCGATATCATGCACGCGGATCAAAGGACTTTGTTTTGTTATCACCCAGATTTGCGCGAATGTCTCGTGTTTGTCAGGGTGTGTGCTGATGGTGACCTGTTAGTCGTCGTAGCGGTTGGGACCCTGTGGCTTCAGATCCGTATGGGCTTCTTTTCAGGAAGTTTGTGTGGATCTTGTGCCTTATGGAAAAATCTCCAGGGCATTGAAGGAGTGAAATTCCTGGCATAGATAGGCGCAAAACACAATAGCATGTGACAGGCTTTTATGTTTAAAAAAATAATTTGAAAAAATAAGTCCTGCACTTGTCATCCTTATTGTTATTATTATTGTTATTATTATTATTATTATTATTATTATTATTATAATTATTATTATTATCATTATTATCACTATTATTATTATTATTATTATTATTATTATTATTATTATTACTATTATTATTATTACTATTATTATTATTAATATTATTATTATTAATATTATTATTATTAATATTATTATTATTAATATTATTATTATTAATATTATTATTATTACTATTATTATTATTATTATTATTATTATTATTATTATTATTAATATTGTTATTATTATTTATCATCATCACATCACCATCCTCCTCAAAGTACTTTTGCTTATTTTGTTGGTATATTTGATTGTCTAATGGTATTGTTTCATAATTCCCGATCTCTGGTTGTTTCAGATCCAACACCTACCCTTATAATCTCTCTCTCTCTCTCTCTCTCTCTCTCTCTCTCTCTCTCTCTCTCTCTCTCTCTCTCTCTCTCTCTCTCTCTCTCTCTCTTCCTCTCCCTCTTCCTCTCCCTCTCCCTCTCCCTCTCTCTCTCTCTCTCTCGCTCTCTCTCTCTCTCCCTCTCCCTCTCCCTCCCTCTCCCTCTCCCTCTCTCTCTCTCTCTCTTCTCTCTCCTCTCCCTCCTTTCTCCTCTCTCTCCTCTCCCTCCTCTCTCCTCTCTCCTCTCTCCCCTCTCCTCTCCCTCTCTCTCCTCTCTCCCTCTCAGCACACATAACTGATGTAGTGACAGTTAATATATGTTATTTTTACATGTTCTCTATATTTATGACATTAGTTATATATGTATAACATCAGTGCAATCTGCGATTCCTAGCAGTTAATGTACGTCCAAATTAACGTTTTTTGTATACACAAATACCTTCCTTATAATTAAACGAGCGATGACACCACCCGGGTTTGCAATCACTGTTGCATTGCGTGACGTTACGCATTTATAGCTGGATTCCACGGTTGAGAGACAGAAAATTATAATCTGTTAATAGCTTCTGATAACAGTTATATCATGCGTGATTGATATCACTATAACGAGTAAACTGACTTGTTGAAGAGAGCTGTAAAACCCCCGTCTCCGCTATCGACTTGTTAAAAGCACGGCGGTTCGTCAACACCCTGTTTTGTAACGATTTTACAACGGGAAATATGCAGGGCTCATTGTCGCTATCGGTTCCGGCGCTCGAGTGGGTATTGGCAACACTGAGAGCGAGTCCGCGTCTCCGTGACTACCAATAAACATTTAGTGTTTGATTCCCAGTACGTGAATGGCTCTAAATCATCCCTTTTTACGTGACGCCTACGACCTTCTGACGTACTACGGGGGAGGGGGGGGGGAAATGGACACTTGAGATTTTACTATTTAGAAGTTACAGTTGAATGAAGACCAGGAAACATCGAAAGCAGAGGAATAATTGGACATATTAGATTGCTACAAATCGGTTATTTTCACAGGGGAAATGTAGACCAGAAATGAGAGACAAATGAGAGGACTCCTTGAGCTGAATGAATGTTTACCCGGATGTTGTTGAGATAATTATCGAGTAACATAACTGATAACCGCACGTCACGTGATTTTCACATTATACCTGTTGGGTTGCGCATTAGCACCGGAATACGAATATCTACTTCATTACCGTCATTGTAACGCAGTGTCCTAATCACCTCTGATTACTTTTGGTTGTTTTCAGGGATAATGTGGTTGTTTATGTGTGTACACCAGTTTTAAGACTAGGGTAGTTTAAGTAATGATACCAGTATTTATTTCCTTTACAATAAATGTTATAGGACTTGTTTAAAACTGTAATAAGATATAAGGAGTGTAATTTATCTTGTTAGATCTATTAGTTTCGTAATTTGCAAATGTGATGCACCATTGAATATCTTATAACACACACACACACACACACACACACACACACACACACACACACACACACACACACACACACACACACACACACACACGGGAAAATCGAAGAGCATACAATATTAAAAATGCGAAATTAAGTAAATCAAGGAATCTCCAAAAGTGAGAGGAACAAAAAAGAGGGGAAAAAAAAAGACAGCGTAGGTTAATAATCAATGAATAATCTGTTGAACTGAGAATCGCCGTTCATCCTTACTGACACTGCAATTACCGGACACTCAAAGAAAATTCGCGTGTAGCATTTTGAAGTTAAAGACGCTCTCCACTCTCCGGGGATTGGTAAAGAGACAATAAATTATCACAGACAGTCTTTTCCTTCTGGTTTCAGTCCTGAGACTTTAATTATCATTAACATGTCATGACTGCGTGTTAATTCCGAAGATGAGTATACTTTGCGGAAAAGATCGTTCTTTTAGGATATTTTTTTTGTAATCAAGGAATTTCAAATGAATAGTTTATTTCGCTGGCTTTATCGGAGTTTGTGAGTCAAACATTTCCGTTTCATATATATCAGAGAGATTAAGCAGTCCTTTATCGACACAAGAATTTATAACAAACGGACAGAGTAGATAATTAATTGCTCATAATAGATTTGCTGTTTCATAATTTAGATAGAACGAAGGGTAATATTATTAGATCAAGGGTGGATGATGATTGATGTTTTCGTACACATATTCAGAGGAAATAAGAAATGATTCATTTATATTTTTCGATTATGTCCAGGGTAAAAAATACACTTGATAATATGTTTTTGATTAGTCTTTATAAATTATATGAGGAAATTTGAAAACTTATATGGGAATATCTTTCATTAGCAACTATATAAGTTTTGACAGGGTGAGGTAATTCACTATTTGTATGTTCAATTTTAAAGTCTGCTATAAATAAATAAGTAACAGCAAAAAAAAAAAAAAAAAAAAAAAAATCACTTTTGGTGTAAACAAAGCATACAATAATGTTTACGGTTATTGCAACAAACATCCAATTTATTTATATTTTATCCTTTAATTTATTACAGTTAATGGAATAACCATTATTCCATTCCTTTAATTTCATCAATTAATCCGGTATTTTCTAGGTGCTTTCCAGTAGGGAGATACAATGTATTCCACAAATTTCAGTATAAAGAAATGAATAAATATTGAAGGTGCTAATAAACAGGACATTCTCGCTTAATAGTTCATACGGAACGGTGATTGATATAAAGAACAGTACCTTTCCCATTGTAAGAGAAAATTCATTATTTTTGTATATGAAAAGACAAGCATGCTGAGTATCACATTAAAAGGGTAAATTTGGCTTATCTCAGTAGACGTAGTGTTCACAGTATTACATTGGTTTGCATTTTATTGCATTTTACTCGCATGCTGAGTGACTTAATGAAATGATGTATCGGTTAGACCACGTAAAACGAACTTATATAGATTTTTTGTTTTTGTTTATATGAATATTTGTAACATTTATTGGATATTTATTTATTTAATTATCTTTTGATTCCTATCATTTGTCTGTGATCCAGGATAATCAGAGTCGTTTTCTTCATATATTTTGTGCGCTGATATTTTGCAGTCATTCTGTCTCATATATATATATGTGTGTGTGTGTGTGTGTGAATGTTCAAGATTTTATCACAGCCAAATTAATTGTCTTTGAAATAGTTTTAATGATACACAACATTCTCTCCAACCTTTGATTTTATCCATGCGTTTTGTCCTTATGTGGTATTTTTCACAGTTTATTCATATTTATTCGTCTTTCTTTTACTTCTGGTATTACATTATTTGTTACTCATTTTGTATTTCCTATTCGCTATTCACACATTATTCATGTGTTGAACAGCGTTGTGGAATGTAGCATTGCAATAACTTGCAAAAGCTATTGATAACTTTTATTATTAATTGGCAATAAAGTCGATACTTCTTACACAATCAAGTTGTTGTTTATGATCCCAGTGCAATTTGGCCTACAAAAAAAAAAAAAAAAAAAATTATAGTTTCGTTCTTCATTCTTTTCATAGGAATTAATGTATTTTTCGCCTTTAAATACAGCGTTTAGATTCTAAAATTCCGCCAGAATTGAAGGAAAGATGATTATAGACTGGGAAACTAACGGTATCATAAACGTTGAGCTAAAGACATTTCTCAAACGTTTTTTCTCGAACGGCAATTTATCATACATCTTAAATATATTGTTAGACTTTTCAGATAGCTTGACGTGGGTTGTCGACAGCGGCTTTTGTTGCTGTCGATATCAATGCTTTCTTTATGAACCACTTTGCTTATTTATTAGCTCTTTCTGTTGTTGTTATTCTATCCTCGATGATCTACGAGTTCAAGGAAGTTCAGCGCTTGTTTAATTCCGTAGATACGTTTTACTGGGTTACTGTGACCTCACGTGACCTAGCTTTATCTTAGGGCTGAGTGGCAAGAAGGGTGAAGATGTGGGTGTATATGCAGAGTCTTATATACACATACGCGCACACCCACACGGCAACATTTTTACACACGCGCCTCGTAATTCCTCAGAAATCGTAGGAAAAAAAGTGAGGAAAGAGAAAAAAAAATAGAGGATTGGGAAAGAATGGAAGAACAATTGGGAGGGAGAAAAACAGAGAGAGGGAAAAAAAGAGAAATTATAATAATTAAAGAAAGATCTATATAAGAAATATTAAGGAGAAAAAGAGAAGCGATACAGAAAAATAAAGAACACGAAAGAAGGGAGAAAGAGAAGAAATATGAAAGAGGAGAATGTGAGACAAAAAATATGAAAAAAATAGTTAGGAAAATAAAAAGATAGAACAAGGAACAACAACTGCTATTCTGAATCTGTATCGAATATCTATTGAAACCACACAACTTATGACGTCACGCTACTTTTCTGACGCCACGTTTCTCTTATCTGTGCCCTTAACCGCTAAAGGCTACTGATAACACGCACACATACATGTACTGTATGTGTGTTTGTGCGTGTGGGTGTGTATATATATATATATATATATATATAATGTGTGTATATAATTATGTGTATATACATACATACATACATATACGTATATATATACACACTCATATATATGCATACATATATATTTATTTATTTATATGTGTATGTATGCATGTATGTATATATATAAGTATATACATTATGTGTGTGTGTGTGTGCGTGCGCGTGTGTGCGTTTGTGTGTGTGTGTGAATATATACATATACAGATATATATTTATATATACGTATATATAGATACAACCACACACAAGCATATATGTGCAAATATATACATAAACATACATATATATACATATATGTATGCATGAATATATATATACACATGTATATGTATACATAGAGATTGTATAACATATATGTAAATAAACTATATATACATATATATTTAGATATGTATCTATATATTTATATATATTTAGATATATGTATGTGCATATATATAAAATGTATATATGAATTATATATGTATGTATATGCATATATATATATATGTGTGTGTGTGTGTGGGGGTGTATGTGTGTGTTTATACACATATCTCTGTTTTTATTGATAGATGGATGAATGGATGTATATTATTTACATGCAAAGTACGTAGAGCACATTTACATACCTTATAGACAGACAAAGAAAGGAATGGTAGACAAGTATATAACTGAAGATTTTTTTTCAATGTAAATGCCATTAGTATTATGGTTATGCATTATAATACATATCAAACAAAGAAACGTTCTAAAGCAGTTTATGGACCAAAACCAATGTGCACAGTGGCAGTCGCTAGTCCCAACGACGCCAGGTTAGGAGAAGAGATATCTTAATAATTTACGTTAAGTTTTAACATTCTCTGTCTTGCTTCTTTTGTCTCAATGGCAGCACTGTATTGGTAAAGCGTTATGTTATCATTTTAATAACGTAAAGAAATAGGGAAAAAAGGGAAATGGAGAAGAAAAAAAATAGAGAGCGGCCTGAAGCCTCAAAAGAGAAAGAGATGGGCAGAGGAGAAAACAAAAATTAAGAGAAAGATTTGCAAAGAAAGAAAGTTAGAAAGAAAATAGATAAACAATAAAAAAAACAACAATAAAACAATGCAGAAAGAGTACAGCACACTGAAACAACAAAGGAAATGCAGAACCTAAACGACCACATTCCACGGAACTAGCCCAACGCGAGGCCGCAGCGCGCGCTCGGGTCGGGTAGGTTAACTCGCCCCCGCACACATTTCCTCTGTGTTGCTTCTCCTGTATTTATCAAATCGACGAATCTCATGGAACCCATTGCTCCTGACGACGGACAAACACCTGCCTGCATTGTAAAAGTCTCTTCGTGTTTTTTTTTACGTTTCATTCTCTTTTTTAATTTCATCGTGTGCTATTTTTTAAAACAAGAATACGGTTGGCATTAGGATTGAGAAAGGGGGGGGGGGGTTGTCGATGTTGATTGATGTTTGTCAGTATTGTATATTTTCTATATTTTTCCTATCTTTAATTTCCTACATGAAAAAATCATAAATATATGAATATGTGAATACGTGAATGTCGAAAAAAAAATCTATACTTAAATAGACATATAAATATATACATATATCATATTGTATATACACATTTATCCATCGCTATATTCATAAATACATACATATATACATACACGCAGCAGTCACATGCATTTGTCTTTTTGTTGCTGGAGGATCGCCATTATTTAGGGTCACAGTTCGTTACACGCTGTCGGCTGATAGTCACTCATCATCAGCCCTCAGTCATGTCCTGTTATGACTCAGCCTGTCCGTTATTTTGTGCTGTTTTCCAAAGGCATTAATAAGCATATATTCCTATTCGCATTAGAGTGACGTCATTTCTTATAAAAGTTCATTGTTCTATTATTTTTAAGTTTGTAATCATGATAACACCCCACCCTAAATGAAGGGTAGGAGGGAGGGAGAGAGTGAGAGAGAGAGAGAGAGAGAGAGAGAGAGAGAGAGAGAGAGAGAGAGAGAGAGAGAGAGAGAGTGAAGAGAGAGAGAGAGAGAGAAAGAGAGAGAGAGAGAGTGAAAGAGAGAGAGAGAGAGAGAGAGAGAGAGAGAGAGAGAGAGAGAGAGAGAGAGTGAGAGAGAGAGAGAGAGAGAGAGAGAGAGAGATGGGGGGGGGGGGTAGAAGAGAGAGAGAGAGAGAGAGAGAGAGAGAGAGAGAGAGAGAGAGAGAGAGAGAGAGAGAGATAGAGAGAGACGGAAAGAGAAAGAGAGAAACGGGGGGGGGGGGGGGTAGAAGAGAGAGAGAGAGAGAGAGAGAGAGAGAGAGAGAGAGAGAGAGAGAGAGAGAGAGAGAAAGAGAGAGGGGGGGGGGGGGAGTGCTCTTCATATGTATTTCCAAACCCGAATTACACGAGATCTTTTACAATCCACTTGAGTCATTTATGTCACAATTAAACTAGCGAGAGATCAATGAAAGGCGAGCCTGCACACATCCTAAAGTCTGAATCTAACCTAAGTGCCAAACTCCCGCCTGTTATCCCTAGGAATAACCAACCTAAAGGCACTGGCGCACTCTTAGAATGACCCTCCAAGCAAGGGCAATGAGACATCGATTCGAGCGGATATAAGTGTGGGCGTGTGTGCGCGCGTGTTTTATGGCGTGTGCGTATGTGTGTGTGCGCTGGTTCTAGCATTCTCAAGGTTAGAAGATAGACTGTCGTTGTGACTGTATTAGGGTATTCATATTGTACTACGCACTAAAGGTTTTTGTGTGTTATCACTGTGACAGCTAGTTATAGGTTAGTATGTGTACTAGAAACCTCTTGATATATTGTAGTTAGGGGATTATTGGAACAAGAGTTGGAAATAAAATACTTTTGTTTCAGTTTATAGTTGGATCCATAAATGAACACACACAAACATATTTTTTTTCGTACAAAGATTGTGAATGTTTATGTGTGTGCGTGCGACTGTGCGTATGAACCCAGGGGTGAATGTGCGAGCGTGTGTGCGTCGTGTACTGTATACGTGTGAGTATTACTTGCACTTCGAACAATATTGATACGTGCCGGTATTATCCCGTATGCTCTCCTGCAACGCCACTCTCTCTCTCTGACAGCCGTTGTCATACGCACTGAAACGAGCTTCGAGAACGGCAGCGGATAACATGAATCTTTGAAGAGGAGAATGTCATTTTACTGCCGTGTTTTCAGCCATATTCGTCGCCTTCATACGCTCAGCATTTGCGATTATATATTTCGGTGAAAATGTACCCTTTAGGCAGCTTTTCAATCTTTATATAGCTTTCTTCTCTATGGTAAAAAATTCTACTCTATTTCATCGCCTTTCTTTTCAACATCTTGAGAATTTTGCTTCTGTATGTTTGAAAACCATCTTCCTTTCTTATTGCGGTAATAAATATAATTATTTTGATAATGCTCATAAGACTGTTAATGACATGGATCTGTAATAAAAATGTTACAAATGATTATGATATTATGAATTTCTATTATGGTAATGATCACCAGCAATATGTTTATCGTAAATTACAAACGAAGAAAGTATTAGATTTTATAAATTACAGCCAATCGCATATCGCCTCCGTTTCAAGTATTAGATTTTATAAATTACAGCCAATCGCATATCGCCTCCGTTTCAAATTGCTCGAGCTACTCACCGAAATGCCTCGGAACGTTCGAATCCAATCGCACTATCGTCAACGCTAGACACACAAGTAGAATTTTGTATTTGAGGCATGTAGGCAGAGCTTCTGTAGACCTGCTTATCATTTTATCTTTATATGCGGAACAATTTCAAGCAAAATATGCCAGATTATGATGGATGGATTTGCATTGGCCTTCGCTTGTGTGCCAACTGCGTGATGGCCTTGGCAAGGGACTGAGATACCCAGACCTGGCGGAACGTTGAACCAGCTCGCTTCTTTCCACGAGAAATATAAGGGATTTCAACTTCATGTGTGTATTTTTTTTAGAATATACAATGCCTTGATGGTGCTTTGTTCCGAGGCGCAAGGGCAGCTCAAAGAGTGGCAACAAAGTGGACTTGCTCTCAATACCAGAGGATGAAAATCTGGCATCGAAGAAGCTCCGTGCAGTCGAGCATGACCAGGTTACTTCTGATAAATATTGCAAAGTAAGTGTTGTAGACTCTAGGATAATGGTTAAATATATTACAAATTACTTTTAGCACATGCAGAAAGAAAACAAACAATGGGAAAATTATGTAAGGTCTAGGAAAGTATGAGGTTTCCAGCTGACCTGCAATTGAATATTATCTCAAATTCAGGGAAAGTGTTAAGTTTTCCTCATTCATTCAACCTTTACACGCCGCCTGTTGTAAAAAAAATGCTACCATTATTAAATGAAAATTAATTTATAGGCCTATATTTTGATGCAACACACTTTATTACAATTTTTTTCAAATCAAAACTCGACTTCAGCGTTATAAATTCAGTTACATATGTTTGGAATGGTAACATATATGGCAGCATTTCTTTTTCAAGGATATAAGTAAAAATAATGTAATTCCAATTCAGCATCAAAATAAAATATAGGTTTTTATATTGTCCATTATTTTATTTTCCATGTAACTACTTTAAAGATTTACATATGGCCTTACAAAGTATATTTTGCACTGTAGTGATGTAATGTAATGTAGTGATGTAGCGGCAATAAAGCAACTGTATATTTTGCAGTATGTAATTGTAGCAAATGAATCCTGAAATCAGATGCATAAGACCGAGTTCGCCAAGTTCATAGTTTCATATGTAACATTGAACTATACATATGTATACTTACATATACATGCATACATACATATATACATACATACATATATACATATATACATATATACATACATACATATAAGTACATACGTATACATACATGCATACATATATACATACATACATATAAGTACATACGTATACATACATGCATATAATTATAAAGGTATGTATGCATACATATGCAGGTAAGTGTCCAGTTTCATCCAGCCATCCTTTATAAGGAAAATAACATGTGCAAACGATAGAGCAAATAAATCTATGAAACTTATCTTCTATGTACTCCTGTCGCAAATCCAAAATAACGAAGCTATTAGACGCGCAAGTGTCAAAGAGCCCGAAATGAAAAATGTATACATACATACACATGCATATATTTATACGGTTTGGACGCACTAAGCTAGGGCAAATTGAAGACACACACACACACACACACACACACACACACACACACACACACACACACACACACACACACACACACACACACACACACACACACACACACACACACACACACAAAAAGACCACTCTTAGACTGTGACGTCTGAGATCTGGTGTCTTCGGCTTGATACAACCATGGTGTTAAGTATCTGCAATTTCAAAATATCTGAGATGAAAAGTGCCTTGAAAATTATCCGTAAACGGTATATATTATATATAGTGATGTGTGAATATGTAAATTTGGATCGCATTTGTTATTGATTCTTACTGTGGCTCGGTATACTTATTACGATTTGTAGTATTATCACATTCACCATTATTTTCACCATCATCAGCGTCATCTTCATAATAGTAAGGACGCTTTGCCATCCTGCGTTTTTGTTTCTTCATTTCCCGCTCCGGTCTTTTGCAACTTTTCTTTTTATATTTTGTTTTTCTCTTTTTCCCTCCTATCGCTTATGGCTTTTTTTCTAACAGGTTTTCTCTATTAACTGTATTTTTAACAATTCATTTTTGTTCTCTTCGTCCCATAATCATATATTTCCCTTCCACCACATTCGTAATCCAACCACATTCTTTTTTTCTGTTCTCCCATCGAAAGCAAAAGAAAGAAAGAAAAAAATCCAGTTCCCACGATAAAAGCATATTTGGTATTATTGGTCATAAATGTGTTCTCTCATCTGGTATTTGGGATCGACTCTGGAACACAATGAGAAACAAAATGCGGGTACTCGACGCTTGTAATGGATCACGTGTTTGGCGAAAAAGAATTAAGGAGAAAACGACTATTTCGCTTTTGTCTCGATAGGTTAGGTAGCTCTCGTAAGCTGATTGTATTTGTAAGTTCCTTTTCCCCGTGTTTGTTTATTTGTTTCCAGTGTTAAACTACGTGGGAAATGCTTTCTGTTCTTGGCGTCGGTGAGAATTTTCTGGAACTATTTTCGTACTGTCTACTTCCATGCAAGTGTCAATTTTCCAGGGTTTTATGGCTATTTGGGGGGAGGGGGCGTGTATACAACTGCATATTTCTTATATTGCCATTAGACTGCTTGAGAAAATTGATGGTTTGAATTTGGCGAGTCTGAAATACGAAGACGAATTTCTCTCTCTCTCTCTCTCTCTCTCTCTCTCTCTCTCTCTCTCTCTCTCTCTCTCTCTCTCTCTCTCTCTCTCTCATTCTCATTCTCATTCTCAATTTATCTTTCTCTCATTCTCTTCTTATTTTTCTTTCATTCTTTCTCGCATTCTCTCATCCTCCGTTTCTCCCTTTCCCTCAATACAGATTTTTTTTTTTTTTTTTTCATTAAATTTGAAGTAGCATTTTGATGTTTTTTATGATTTATGGCATTCACAAACATTTTCTTCTGAGCTTGGTCACACAGGGTGAAAAATAAACAATCTATGGAATGTAGCGCAATAACAATTATTCAAACAGTTCATCCTTATAGCTTTCCGTCACGTTACGCGTGTAAACATACTCAGCGGCATACGCGAGAACGGACAAAAAAAAAAACCGTCCATTTTCCCGCCAGACATTCCAAACTTTTCATTCTCTCTCTTGTTAGCCTTTCCATGCCTCTCCTCCCTCCTCTTTTCCTATTTCAACATCACCAAATGGTAAGATATTATTCACTGTCAGCTGGGACTAGCATAATCAATTGCCCGGCGCCCATACACGTTGTTGGGACAGGAGAAAAATTAGCAAGAGACGCGGCCAACACTTAGGGTATCGGATTCCAGGTTATCTTCCTTTATAGAGGGTTTGATCGCTTTCTGTAGGTGTCAGAAGAGTATGGACGCATAAGGGGGGACTTGATTATCCATTTATAGGCACATTTTAGCATCACATGGTGCCCAGTTGTGGTTGCTATAGAGTTACTGGACTGTTTATTTGGTTTGTACGTGGCGCTATGTTGATTTTTACGGAGTTCTTGTGTGTTGTGGCTTATCCTGAAGTTGTGCAATGTATTTCACAAATATTCTTTTCAATGTATTGGCATACAATATTTTCTTCCAATTGCTATAAATGTGTGTATACATACATATTTATATAATTTATTTAGTTATATATATTTGTATAAATGTATTTTATAAACATATATATATATATATGTGTGTGTGTGTGTGTGAGTGTGTGAGTGTGTGAGTGTGTGAGTGTGTGAGTGTGTGTGTGTGTGTGTGTGTGTGTGTGTGAGTGAGTGTGAGTGAGTGTGAGTGTGAGTGTGCGTGTGCGTGTGCGTGTGCGTGTGCGTGTGTGAGTGTGTGTGTGTGTGCGTGCGCGCGCGCGCGCGTGCGTGCGTGTACATAAATACACAATATATATGTATATGTATACACACACATATATTTATATATATATATATAACTAAAAAAATGTGTGTGTATATAATACATATATATTTAACTAA
>NC_061831.1:3079383-3081883 GCF_019202785.1 Penaeus chinensis
CACACACACACACACACACACACACACACACACACACACACACACACACACACACACACTGTAACGGCTCTTTAAACGCCTTAAACATTCGAGCAATATACTGTGTACATAAGCACGTATACGCTATAGCTTCCACGTGACCCGGGCTGCCACGTGGCGTGCCCACGCGGACCACGTGGCGTCCCCACGCCACTCACCAGTATTCAAGCCAAGGATGACCTAGGTCACACCAGAGTTCCTGCCCCATGCTTGTCCGGTCAAGGTCGCCCCCCCCCCCCCCCCTGGCCTGACCGCGACTCCCGCACTCAACATTACCCAGACCTTGTCGTGTGTTGCCATATCTGTGCTTGCTTACTCTTCTCACGTGGGAGCCATAGCGTATACGTGCTTACGTACACAGTATATTGCTCGGCCACCTACTAACGCCCCGCCCTCGAGACGCCTTATATTTGCCTCAAGGGTGACCCAACTTGGCTGGTTCTTGACTTGTTAACCACTTCGTTCTCGCGTGTGCTGTCCCTGGTGCATCTTCGTGGCTGCTCGTCCCTGTCATCTTCATCTTGGTCCCTGGTAAATCCCACCGCTGCCACCAGACACGTCCTTGTCCTCATCCTCGTCCTCGTCCTAGTCCTAGTCCTCATACTTGTCCTCATACTCGTACACGTATTCGTACACACAAGCGTATACATAAACATATAGATATACATGCATATGTGCATGTGTGTCTCTTTATCTAAATGTATGTGTCTCGCACCACCTGTCTAATATCTGTAACAATATAAAAGATACTAATAGAGAAATGAGAGACAGACAGACAGACAGACACAAGTAAAATGAATTCCTATATTTCGTACCTCAAAAAAATATAGTACATACACATTACATAAAGTTTGTGATACTAAATTTTCAAGGATTTCAAGGTTTGCAAATGCTTACTTGCGAAGTTTAAAACCGTTTGGTATTGGCGCTTGTATGATTTTTGATAATCTCTATCGCTGACATGCCATTTTATTTTCGTACCTTATAGCCCTGAGAATTCCTCTTACCTTTAAACTAGCATGTAAACACACTTATAGGAGTCTATTTATTGGTTTGTTTGTGCCTATGTGAATGTAAGTGATTGAGTGTGTGTGTTTTTGGGTTGTGTGTATGTGTGTGTGTGTGTGTGTGTGTGTGTGTGTGTGTGTGTTTCTGTTAGCTTGTGTGTGTGTGTGTGTGTTTCTGTTAGCTTGTTTGTGGGTGGGTGGGTGGTTGTGTATATATGTGTGTGTATAATCATTTGAGTCTTTAAGTGTGTTTACATATATATGATTTTGCTGAAAAAGCTATAAATATACCTGACTCACGCTGCAAATATTCTCTAAAATCTCTCAGTAGGCAGTAACTTCACATTTACAGCCTGACATCCCCATGACACGCCAAGGTAACGTGCCTGCCTACACCAACGATCTACTATGTCACAGAGCACTTGATATTCGTCTAAAATAAGAAAACTATAAACTCCGAGAGTGTATTTAAGAGGAAACAAGAACATTTCTCTGGACAGAAGACGAAATAGAGGATAGTATATATATATATATATATCATATATGTGTGTGTATATATGTATATATATATGTATTTATATATATACATATATGTATGTGTATATATGTGTATATATGTATATATATGTATATATGTATGGATATGTGTATATATATATAAATATATATGAATATATGGATATATCTGTAAATGTGTATATATATATATATATATATATATATATATAATGTGTGTTTGTGTTATATGTATTATATATATGTATACATACATATATATATAGTGTATATATACACATGTATGTATATATACAAATGTATGTATATAAATGTATATACACACATGTATATATGTATATATACACATGTGTGTATATATACAAATGTATGTATATATATGTATATACACACATGTTTATATGTATATATACACATATATGTATGTGTATATACACACATGTATATATATATGTATATATACACATGTGTCTATATATGTATATAGATGTATATATATGTATATGTATATATACACACATGTGTATATATATTTATATTTATATATATTTATATATATTTATATATTTATATATGTATATACAGTTATATATATGTATATATATGTATATACATTTATAAATATACATATATGTATATACATTTATAAATATATATATGTATATACATTTATAAATATATATATATGTATATATATTCACATACATATATGTAGATGTATGTATATGTGTATGTGTGTGTGTGTGTGTGTGTGTGTGTGTGTGTATCTATATCTATATCTATATCTATATATACACACACACACACACACACACATATATATATATATATATATATATATATATATATATATATATACTGTGTGTGTGTATTCAATATATAAGATTTCAAAAGTCAAAAAGTTATTTTCTTTTAATCTAGTTTGTTTAACAAGGAAA
>NC_061831.1:3091883-3106883 GCF_019202785.1 Penaeus chinensis
ATGTTGTGTGAGGTATGTAGGAGGGAGGGTATGTTGCGTGAGGTAGGTTGGAGGGTGGGTATGGTGTGTGAGGTATGTTGGAGGGTGGGTATGGTGTGAGGTATGTTGGAGGGAGGGTGTGTTGTGTGAGGTATGTTGGAGGGAGGGTGTGTTGCGTGAGGTGTGTTGGAGGGAGGGTATGTTGTGTGAGGTATGATGGAGGGAGGGTATGTTGTGTGAGGTATGTTGGAGGGAGGGTATGTTGTGTGAGGTATGTGGGAGGGAGGGTATGTTGCGTGAGGTAGGTTGGAGGGTGGGTATGGTGTGTGAGGTATGTTGGAGGGTGGGTATGGTGTGTGAGGTATGTTGGAGGGAGGGTGTGTTGTGTGAGGTATGTTGGAGGGAGGGTGTGTTGCGTGAGGTGTGTTGGAGGGAGGGTATGTTGTGTGAGGTATGATGGAGGGAGGGTATGTTGTGTGAGGTATGTTGGAGGGAGGGTATGTTGCGCGAGGTATGTTGGAGGGAGGGTATGTTGTGTGAGGTATGTTGGAGGGTGGGTATGTTGCGTGAGGTATGTTGGAGGGAGGGTATGTTGTGTGAGGTATGTTGGAGGGTGGGTATGTTGCGTGAGGTGTGTTGGAGGGTGGGTATGGTGTGTGAGGTATGTTGGAGGGTGGGTATGTTGCGTGAGGTATGTTGGAGGGAGGGTATGTTGTGTGAGGTATGTTGGAGGGAGGGTATGTTGCGTGAGGTATGTTGGAGGGAGGGTTTGTTGCGTGAGGTATGTTGGAGGGTGGGTATGTTGCGTGAGGTATGTTGGAGAGAGGGTATGTTGCGTGAGGTATGTTGGAGGGAGGGTTTGTTGCGTGAGGTATGTTGGAGGGAGGGTATGTTGCGTGAGGTATGTTGGAGAGAGGGTATGTTGTGTGAGATATGTTGGAGGGTGGGTATGTTGCGTGAGGTATGTTGGATGGAGGGTATGTTGTGTGAGGTATGTGGGAGGGCCGGTAAGTTGTAAGAGGGGAATGTATGTCGTAGGAAGCTACATAATGACGATCATCATCATTATAGTACTATTGATGATAGCAGTGATCATTATGATGGTGATGATAATGATAATAGTATTGATATTGATAATAATGGTAATTATGGTTATGATTATATAAATAATCATAATAAAGATAATGATAATGATGAAATTGATTATAATGATAATGATAATAATAATAATGATAGTAATGGTAATGATAATGTTGATGATGATGATAATGATGATTATGATAATGATAGTAATAGTAATAATAATTTTGATAATAATAATAATAATAATAACAATAACAATAACAATAACAACAGTAATGATAAAAACAACAAACCTTAAACAATAACAATAACAACAACAACAGTAATGATAAAAACAACAAACCTTGAAAATCAGCGTTTCCCTCAACCCCACAACCAGCCCTCTGACCGCCTCTCCTTCGCAGGGCTCCAGAGCCAAGGGCCGCCGCTGAACCTCTTCGACGAACTCTACAACAGACACATCGGCTTCAGTCTCCTGAACTCGACGTCGACAGCGGGGGAGGAATTTGACGTTTGCTGCGGGAAGGAGCCCATGACGGTGAGGGCGGATGGGGGAGGGGAGGGGGAGAATAAATGGAGAGGTTTTGTGTATGTGTGGATATATACATACGAACGAAAATACGTACATACATACGTTCACGCGCACAAGCACATGTGCAGGTTCTGAAACCAATAATATTTTAGTTTAAACTTACAATTAGTGATATGTTCACGTTAATGCATATTGAAATTTAAACAAACAAAGCATTTGATAAACGCATTTGCGGGAAATTGGTCTCTTCATATACTGTACACACAGACATGCATACTGTCCACACATACACATACATACATCTACTGTACACGCACACATACACATACATATATCTACTGTACACGCACACATAAACATACATCTACTGTACACGCACACATACACATACATACATACATCTACTGTACACGCACACATACACATACATACATACATACATCTACTGTACACGCACACATACTATACACAAACATACGCACAGACCGTAAAAACACACCTCCTTCTGCTCTCCCTCCTCCTCGTTTTTTCTTCCTGTTCATCCCCGAATTACGAACTAACTTGACTCCCCTCGTTTTCCCCTCATACATGACTCCCCCTAAAGTTCTGACTAAAAAAAAAAAAAAAGGCTATTACGTAACAGATTTAGACATGGGTCACTTCACGAATTCAGGAAAAGGTTGGTCGTGGGCAGGTATGAATTGGTAATGAATTCTAAAGTTTGGAATTAAATATAGAATAGCATAGGATCTTACTCTACGTTTCCATTTCCAATCTTCAATCTGCGACTATCTCGATGAAGATTTTAAAACCCAGTATTATGTAACATCTTCCTCTGTATCATTATTTATTCACATTAATTACATTTATCAATAATTTCCACACTGTATAATGATTAATGACTGACCTACACCGTTCCGTCTAATAGATGATGACTCACGGCATTAAGTGAGTCACTTTACTCAAACTTTACTTTTACTTATATTCGTGTTTATTGGATTATACACTTATTTTTAAGATGTATTTGACAAGAGACCTACATTTGGGTCATTTGTTTGCATTTCTTCATATTTATTTACCTTTTTTATTTTGCTTTTAATTAAGTCTCGGGCAAATAAATGAGTTGATGATTTTTTTTGATATTGGTAATGGTCTTAATGTGAATGGTGAGCGAAGAAGAAGAGGGAGATCGAGAAGGAGAAGGGGAGAGAGAAGGAGAAAGAAAAAGAGGAGGAGAGAGAGAAAGAGTAGGAGAGAGAGAAAGAGTAGGAGAGAGAGAAAGAGTAGGAGAGAGAGAAAGAGTAGGAGAGAGAGAGAGAGAGAGAGAGAGAGAGAGAGAGAGAGAGAGAGAGAGAGAGAGAGAGAGAGAGAGAGAGAGAGAGAGAGAGAGAGAGAGAGAGAGAGGAGAAGGAGAAGGAAGGAGAGAGAAAGAGAAGGAAAGAGAAAGAAGGTAAAGGAGAGAGGGAAGGAGAAAGAAAAAGAGAAGGAGAGAGAGAAGAAGGAAAGAGAAGATGGAGAAGGAGAGAGAGAGAGAGAAGGAGATGGAGAGAGACAAAAAAAGAAGGAAAAAGAGAAGGAGAAGGGGGAGGTATAATGAACATGGCAACTGAATAAACTATAAACAGTATTCCAAAAACTGTTTTTAATCAATAAGCCAATATCAAATGTATCAGTACCAGAAACTCGCCCTTCCTCACAGCCAACGCCATAAAACAAAAGAAGGAAACACAAACTTTACAATAAAACCAACGCTCATCCATTTCTTAGAACTTATCACGGCGAAGGAGAGTTATTTCGAAAAGCCTAACAAGACAGGGGACTATTATTCAATGAAAAAAATAATAATAATAAGGCGGAGAATAATAATTTCTAAAAGAAAAAAAAATAATAAAAAAATAAAGCAATAGGACAAAGATTTTTTCCCTTAAAAACAAAATTAAAAAAAAATCTATTCCTGAAAAAATAGGGAAGTAAATACTTTATTATTGTTAAAACCCCAACCGATATAAAGAAAACGTATTTCCCAAAAATTAGCAAAACCTATTTTACAGGTCTTAGCAAACATCACTTTAAAAATCATCCATCTCTTAAGACACCGAGACGGGGATAAAAAAATATCTAAAAGAATATTTCCCAAAGTTAATAACAATCGCAGATATTAAGGTAATCATACCCTGATTTAACGCACTATAATAGCGAACGGGAAATATATTTGGAAGAAAAACATGCCGAGTCTATTTGGGCTTCTGGATCACACGTACACGTTATATGGAAACTTCCTTTACGTTAAAAGATCAGGGCGAAAGAAAGTGAGATTTTTTTTCTTCTGAAAACTAAAATAAAAGCCTGACACTCTTTCAACAAACATAATGAGAAAATACTCACACTCAAACTCCCAGACACTCACGCTCACACTCACTCTCACTCTCACTCTCACTCTCACACTCACTCTCACACTCACTCTCACTCTCACACTCACACTCACACTCACACTCACACTCACACACTCACACACTCACACACTCACACTCACACACTCACACTCACTCACACACTCACACTCACACTCACACTCACTCTCACTCTCACTCTCACTCTCACTCTCACTCACTCTCACTCACTCTCACTCACTATCACTCTCACTCTCACTCTCACTCACTCTCACTCTCACTCTCACTCTCACTCTCACTCTCACAGAAAAAAAAAGAAATGGACGAATTACAACAACAGCGAAATAAGAAATGATAAAAAGACCGACCGAGACGCACCAATTCCCCACCCAACGACCCCATCCCTTGAAAAGCCCCCTACTACCCTTCCTCACAGCCTCCGGGCTAGTACAGTAACGTATCCAGGCGCGAGAAGTTGCAATTGTCGCCTGGAGGTTCCTGCTGTGGCTGGGCACCACGGCGGGTAAGGACTCAGCTCAGCCGAGTCAGCTGACACATGTTAGCGAGTCGGCATTAGTCAACACAGGCCGGGCTCCCCTCATGGGCATAGCCCGGGCGAGGCTCAGCTTATCGCATATCGGACTTATCCTTATCCTTTCTCACCCTCAGCCCCCCCAATCCGCTTAGGAGGCGGAGACTGGGACCCAATGCTGGGGAACTCCCCAACCTTGGGACTCAGCCCTCGACTCAACAAATTTTGCATGGTCTTTTTTTTTTCTTTTTTTTTTCCCCCTCCTACTTTTTCCTTTCTGTCCCTTCACCAACCCCTTCTACTATCCACTTCCTAAGGTGTGAGAGCCGTGCTGAAAGGATGAAAGGCTGAATTTGTGCCAGTCCTGAACGGCCTGAGGGAGCCATTGGCACGGTATTCCCCTGCTTTAGTTGTCTAGCCCTTACCCCTCAAGCGACCCTGAGGGGTGGACCGTTTCTCTCCCCAATATACTCCAGGCTTATCATGGCCAACAATGAATAACCATTAACCATTAACCATTAACCATACCATTATTAGAGGCAATTGCCTCTTCATCAAATAGCTCCATCAATTCAAACTCGCCCGATTCCCTGACCCCAGGCTCTCCTTTGACCACAGCTCTGAACACTACAACTAATACCCCCTCCTCAATGCCGACTAGTACAGTATCCACCCTAATCAACACCCCAGGAGACATTTCTACTCCCAACATGCTCAACTTCAACATTATACCCCCACAACCTTCTTCATCAACTACCCCATTCTCCCTTATTACTACCTTACAACCTTATTGTCCACCTCCCCATAACACTACCTCCCTCGACACTACTCCCTCTTCCACATGTCCCCGTCCTTCTACTACCCCCATCTCTACAAAATTCTTAAATAATCTATTTAGCCCAGCCAAATGGGACCGATTTTCGTGATCCCTCCCACAACTTCTCACACTTTCTGCTTTGACAACCTGTTTTCATTCCTCAAATGCATATACATCCTTCACTTGATCTAACCCCTATACATTACCTTACCCAACCTTAACCCATTTACTCGTCAATTCCTTTGCCCAACTTTGACAACTAATCACTAACTCAACCACCCTTCACTACCATTTACTATAGTTCTACAAGACCTTAGATGTCTAGCACATTTATTTTGCTTTTAACCATTAACCATTAACCATTTTCACCCTCAGTTCCTCGCGGACGACCAGCGAGGAGAAAGCGGCAAGGTGACGACCCATCCGCTGGGGATGCTCATGCCCGCCCGCCGCCTCAGGATCTCCATGCCCACGGACATCAGATGGCCGGGTCACGACACCAAGTGCTTTCGCTTCGAGGTTCTGGGCTGCCCCGAAGGTCAGTCGAGGTCACGGGTGGAGGGCGGGAGGGATTCGCGTGTTTCGTGTTTGTGGAATTGTGGATTCAGGAATGGGAGTCGTATTTATGATATTGTTTTTGTTTTTTGTTATTTCTGTTTATTTTCGTTTGTTATTAGTTTATTATTTTTTATGTTTTATTATTTTGTTTTTCGTTTTTTTGTTTTATTGTTTATTTATATATATTTTTTCTTGTTTATATATCATTTTTCGTTTTTATTATTTATTTGTCATTTTTTGTTTTTATTATTTATCATCTTCTGTTTTTAATTATTTATTTATCATTTTTTGTTTTTATTGTTTATTTTTCATTTTTTGTTTTTTTATTATTTACTTATTATATTTGTTTTTTTATTGATCTTTTTCTTATTATTCATTTATTTTTTTGTTTTTATTATTTATTTATTATTTTTTGTCTTTATTATTTATTTATTATTTTTTGTCTTCATTATTTATTTATTATTTTTTGTTATTATTTTTTTTATTATTTATTTATTGGTTATTTATATATTTTATTATTTATTTGTTTATCATTTTATTGTATTCTTTTTTTCTCTTTTTTGGAAAGGAGGGATATTTCTGTTTTTTCCCTCCTTTTTTTAAGGGGTTAACTTTCCTAATTCATTATTTGAACAATATAAGGTGCATGCTTTGTAATATTTCATCTGTGCATATCTATTCCATATATGAAATGTAAAACCCCTTATTATGTTGAGGATAAATCCCATACTTCAGTTAGCAAGTCTCATTGCATTTCACCATTAAATATATATTCTGTATGTGTGATATTTACTAATTTGGATATTCTCATTTCTTCTCTCTCTGTCTCCCTCTCTGTCTCTCTCTGTCTCTCTCTGTCTCTCTCTCTGTCTCTCTCTCTGTCTCTCTCTGTCTCTCTCGCAATCTCTCTCTCTGTCTCTCTCTCTGTCTCTCTCTGTCTCTCTCGCAATCTCTCTCTCTGTCTCTCTCTGTCTCTCTCTCTCTCTCTCTCTCTCTCTCTCTCTCTCTCTCTCTCTCTCTCTCTCTCTCTCTCTCTCTCTGTCTCTCTCTCTCTGCTCTCTCTCTGTCTCTCTCTCTCTGTCTCTCTCTGTCTCTCTCTCTCTGTCTCTCTCTGTCTCTCTCTCTGTCTCTCTCGCAATCTCTCTCTCTGTCTCTCTCGTCTCTCTCTGTCTCTCTCTCTCTCTCTCTCTCTCTGTCTCTCTCTCTCTCTCTCTCTCTCTCTCTCTCTCTCTCTCTCTGTCTCTCTCTCTCTGTCTCTGTCTCTCTCTCTCTCTCTGTCTCTCTCTCTCTCTGTCTCTCTCTCTCTCTGTCTCTCTCTCTCTCTGTCTCTCTCTCTCTCTCTGTCTCTCTCTCTCTCTGTCTCTCTCTCTCTCTGTCTCTCTCTCTCTCTGTCTCTCTCTCTCTGTGTCTCTCTCTCTCTCTGTCTCTCTCTCTCTCTCTCTCTCTCTCTCTCTCTCTCTCTCTCTCTCTCTCTCTCTCTCTCTCTCTCTCTCTCCTCACTCACTCACTCACTCTCTCTCTCTCTCTCTCTCTCCTCTCTCTCTCTCTCTCTCTCTCTCTCACTCACTCACTCACTCACTCACTCCACCCTCTTCATTCATCTCTCCTCTCCTCTCCTTTCCTCTCCTTCCTCCCCTCCCCTCCTCTCCCCTCCCTCCCCTCCCCTCCCCTCCCCTCCCCTCCCCTCCCTCCCCTCCCCTCCCTTCCCCTCCCCTCCCTCCCTCCTCTCCTCTCCTCTCCTCATATCCCCCCCCATCTCCCCCCCCATCTTCCTCCCCCCTGTAGACGTGAAGCCCTCCGCGTCGCTGGCCATGCGAGCTGTCCCCGGGGGCTGGGTGGTGGCGACGTGGCAGAAACCGACGGTGCTCATCGCCGCGTCCGACAACACGAAGCCGGACCCGTTCACGCTCGAGGCCGAGAACTATCTGGTGAGTCCGTCGATAGGCCTGTCTTTTTTTTTTTTTTTTTTTTTTTTTTTTTTTTTTTTAGGGGGGGTTTTGCGTTTATTGTGGTGTTTTTTTTGTTTTTTTTGGTATGTTTTTTTCTATGAGGGGATCGTTAATTTCACTGTTGTTATTATTATTTGTAGTAATAGCAGTAATAGTAATGATATTAGTAATAATCATGGTGATAGCATTATTAGTAGTTGTATTATTATCATTATCATCATCATTACCATTATCATTATCATTATCATTATCATTATCAATACTATTATCATCATCATCATTAATATTATCGATATCATGATTATTTCTACTAATACTAATGTCGTTATTCTAAATCACCATAATTTTCCTCACTAGTGTTACTATTACAGTCATCATCATTATTACTATTATTACCATTATTAATATCAGTACTACTATTATTACCATTATTAATATCAATATTACAATTATTAACATTATTAATATCAGTATTACTATTATTTTTAAAACCTGCCTCGACTATTGTTACTGCCTTTGTTCCTATGACGGTTATCATTCACACCATAATTATCATCATTATCAATTACTCCATTTGAAGCATTTTCCTCTCCTCTCCCGCTTGTTTGTCACGCACAGGACGGTCTCGATTCTTGTTCAGAGCAGTTAGTGACTAATTCAGCAGGAGGAAAGCAAATGTTTACTTACACAGTACACAGTCACGCGAACGTACAAACACAAACATGCATACACACAAATAGATAGATGAATAAAGAATGAAAAAGAAAAGAAAAAAAGGTAAGACAGAAGAAAAAAAAAATATATATATGTGTGTGTGTGTGTTTGTGCTTGTGTGTGTGCTTGTGCTTGTGTGTGTGTGTTTGTGCTTGTGTGTGTGTATTTGTGCTTGTGTGTGTGTGTGTGCTTGTGCTTGTGTGTGTGTGTGTGTGTGTGTGTGTGTGTGTGTGTGTGTGTGTGTGTGTGTGTGTGTGTGTGTGTGTGTGTGTGTGTGTGTGTGTGTGTTTATGTATTAGCTTCATATATATACCTATATATGCATATATAAGTATATATATACATATATGTATATATATACATACACACACACACACACACACACACACACACACACACACACACACACACACACACACACACACACACACACACACACACATACACACACACACACACACACACACACACATCCACACACATGTAAATAAAGCAATATATAAGGGTCACAAACAGCCTTCACCATCCCTCTCCCTCTCCCTCTCCCTCTCCCCCTCCCTCTCCTCCCTCTCCTCCCTCTCCCTCTCCATCCTAGAGCCTACCCTATGCCCCCCGCCCCACCTTGAGACCAAGAAATGCCCTTTTTATTTTATTTTTTGTTTGTTTTTGTTTTTATTTGCGTCTTGTACGTGCTTATTGTTCCATTTCGTTGTAGAATATCTCTTGTGTACCGTAGTTATATATATATATTTTTTTTTATATAGACTTGGGTTATGCTATGGAATATTAAGTTTAATATAGCGATATTATGTGCATTATTCAGACGTATAGAGTGTACTGGCCAGATATAGGCTTGTCGGCTAGTATATTCGTATATTGCATGGTTTCATAGTCTTAATGTACTTTTATATAGCACGTGTTCTTTCGTATTGTAAGAGACATTTCTTTGACCAAAAGGTATGTGTTGGATAGTATTAGTTATATCAATATTATATTAGAATCATTATTCATAGTATTTTCTATTTCCACTTTCGTTCCTTTAAGACTATTTAATTCCCATGCCTGACCATCTCATTCAAGAAGTTACTATTCTGACTCTTTCGTCTCACGCACTGTTCATGACCTACTTCCAGTCCCTATGACCTCTCCACGCTCGTTCATGACCTGTTTTCCCATGGCATTCCATCTCCCTTTCACACGATCTTCCATAGCATATATATACATATAAATTTGTATATATATATGCCCTTGAGCACCGGCACTTCTTTTGTATAGCCTGACATGACATAACGGAGATACGTGTAAGAGGTTTTGACCTTATGACGGGGAAGTATTGTGTCATGACAGGTAAATGAAAGAAGACGGTTTTAAGGTAAATTAGGTGAGAATGATTTTATATGGGTTGTCATTACCATTACTAGGCTATAATTTAGTGTTGTTGTTTTTTATATAATTGCGTTGTTTTACATTTAGACTCTATAATCAGCTAATATCATTTTTATCAACAACTTTCCTATTCCTCATTGCTTTTCTTCCTCCTCCTCCTCCTCCTCCTCCTCCTACTCCTCCTACTCCTCCTCCTCCTCCTCCTCCTCCTCCTCCTCCTACTCCTCCTCCTTTCCCTTCTCTTTCTTCTTTTCCTTCTTCTTCTTCTATTTCTTCTTCTCTACTCCCACTCCTTCTCCTTCTCCCTCTCCCTCTCCCTCTCCCTCTCCATCTCCTTCCCTCCCTCCCTTCCCCGCTCTCTCTCTCTCTCTCTCTCTCTCTCTCTCTCTCTCTCTCTCTCTCTCTCTCTCTCTCTCTCTCTCTCCTCTCTCTCTCTCTCCTTCTCTCCCTCTCCCTCTCCCTCTCCCTCTCCCTCTCCCTCCCCCCTCCCCCTCCCCCTCCCCCTCCCCCTCCCCCTCCCCTCCCCCCTCCCACTCCCCCTCTCCCTCTCCTTCTCCCCCTCCCTCTCCCTCTCCCTCTCCCTCTCCCTCTTCCTCCCTCCCTCCCTCCCTCCCTCCCTTCCTCCCTCCCTCCCTCCCTCCCTCCCTCCCTCCCTCCCTCCCTCCCTTCCTTCTCTCTTTCTCTCTCTCTCTTTCTCACGACTACAATCAACCTTCCTTACGACCTCCTTTCTCCCCCAGGCGACGATGACGAGGACAGGAGGGAATGACGACGTAGAAGTCATCCAGAGTAACTCAACGACTCGGCGATTCATGATAACCGGGCCTCTGTGGGGTGCCATGTGAGTTTCTCTTGTTTTGTTTATTTGTTTAGCGATTGTTATTATAACCGTGGATTTAGAATTAGTGTCGTGTGTATATTTTTTTTTATCGGTATTTATTTTTTTATTTTGATTTTTTCACTGATTTCGAATCCTATTTATTTTTTTAAGAAGAAATTTGAATTCGTATGAAGGGCTTAACTTTTTAATTTTCAGAATCTGTGACCCAGATTGGGTGTATTTATGACACAATAAATCGTCTTCCTGATTTTTCTTCAACTTCAGTTTATGATTGAATGATTGATTGTGTGTGTGTGTGTGTGTGTGTGTGTGTGTGTGTGTGTGTGTGTGTGTGTGTGTGTGTGTGTGTGTGTGTGTGTGTGTGTGTGTGTTTTTAACTTTGCATTTAACCTTCTAGCAAAGTATTAAAAAAACGATTCTTCAACTTGGAAAAATAATTCTGCCGTCACAAAATTGATGCTAATAACTAGTCTCTAATTTTGCGAATTCTATCTAGAACACTCAATTAGCCTTCGTTCCACCTGAGAATATTAATTGGCTTCTATATTTTCAGCTGCATTGGGGTTCCTCCTGAGTTAAAATTACCCCAAAAAATGAGATATTAAGACCCTTTTTTATTTTCATTGCTAATAAATACTATATCTTCCACGTTTCTTATTTACATTTATTATTATGGCCTTTTTTTTTAAGTTTCATTTTGTTTCTTTTCATATTTCCGTCGAAGCATTTTTGTCATAGTTTGCTCCTATGGATTTTTATTTAAAGGTTTTAAGTTTTTGCTCTGTTTCTTTTTTTGTCTGTTCTTGTTATTTTCTTTGTTTAAAGAATGATAACTTCCCTTTATTCGTCTTTACTCTTATTATTATTATTATAGTTTGATTACATCTTAATATCCTTAGTTTGTCACTGATACTACTAATATTATTGTGATTTTTTTTTTATATTATAAGTATTATTACTATTACTGTTCTTGTTTTTAATTTTCATGTTTTTTATTTTATTTTATTTTATCTCATTTTCTATTGTTATTATTATTATTATTATCATCAGTCTTACCAGTATTACCATCATTAGCAGTTTTGTCTTATTGTTTTATACCATTATAATTTTTTTTTCTTCTATACCATTGTCTTTATTATCATTTCCACTATTTTCCATATTTAATTTTTCCTTCTTCCTCATCCACTCTTCCCACCTTCCCTGTAAAAAACAACAATTACAACAACAACAACAACAACAACAACAACAACCACTCAAACAACCACTCAAACAACCACTCAAACCACAACAACCACCACTCCAACAACAACAACAAACATGCATCTACACCCCAGAAATACACATCGTACCACAAGTACAAATGTCTATTTTCCTCTTACTAAATCACTGTGAAGGAAAGGCAACTGCAGAGATGTTCATTTTCGCTCGGACTTCATTGCTAATGGATCTTGAATTAATGATTTTTTTGTTCTTTTTTCATGTTGTTTATATGTTTACCTTTTTTTAATTTATTCGGAAGGGTGTCGAACTCTGCTAATGTTTATGGGGGTTATATTTACACGCCAGGGGAAGGAAAAAAATGGGATCTTAAGCGGACTGAATGGGGAAGTATTTGCGTGTGTTTGCGTGTGTGTGTGTGTGTGTGTGTGTGTGTATGTGTGTGTGTGTGTGTGTGTGTGTGTGTGTGTGTGTGTGTGTGTGTGTGTGTGCTTGCGTACGTGCGTGCGCGCGTGTGTTTGAGCGTGCATGCTTGTGTGCCTGTGTGTCATTCGTATTATCATGGAAATGAACAGAAATGGTCTACTGGTAATCAGGTGAGCCGAAATTCTTTCTCAAGAAATCAGACTACTCTGCATCGCATTATAGCATTGTCAATCTTTTCCCACTGGTTTAAATAGGAATAATGAGATCAGGAATTCACCAGTCAAATCTAGCGCAGCGCACTTAGGAATCAGTGCTAGAGATCAATAAACCATTCAGATAATTTACGAAACAGCGATTCATTAAAGGGATGGATGTCCGTAGAGTTCAAACCAGCAATCAATGGCTGGGCATGTTCACCCTTATGAACAAACTAGACCGTAGACGAGAGATATTTCGTTGTATTGATTTCGTCGCCTTATTGGCTCAGTCTTAATGAACGCGATGCCGGAACAGTGGTCTTTTGAAACAGTATTTGAATCGGGGGAGAGATAGTGGTAGAAATCGAGAAAAAATAGAGATAGAAATGGAAATAGAGGGACATATAGACATAGAGATATACAGATATATACAGAGATATAGATAGAAATAGAGATAGAAATAGAAATAGAGGGACATATAGAAATAGAGATAGAAATAGAGATAAAGATAGAAATAGAAATAGAGGGACATAGAAATAAAGATATAAATAGAGATAGAGGGACATATAGAAAAAGAGATAGAAATAGAGATAGAGATAGAAATAGGGATAAAAATAGAAATTCAAGTGGATACAAAAGTAGAGATAGAAAGGGAAGTCGAAATAGAGAGAGAGAGGGGGAGCTTCTACTTTCACGTAATAAAGAAGAAATACGACCATTTCAGCAAACCTAGTTTCTTTTATTTATTCCTCTATTATTTGCAAACCATCAAGTTAGAAAACCGTTATAGTAGCATAACGATATAAAGACAAATAACCATCTTGGATAATGACACTTTGTACTGAAAACATCCAGCGAAATCATACGGTTTAAGCGCCAGATACTTGTCATTCGAGGCGAAAAGAACGTAACACATTTTATAAAATAAGAAAAAAATAGGAAAATATGTGTTTCCATAAATGACCGACCGATCACATACGGTTCCAGGCATGCTTTCGTTCAGATTTACGAGATGCCATTGCGTTTTGTGCACTCGTGTCGAGGGGATCTCCTGGCAACAGATAAACATCGCTTGGCGCTTGTTCTTTGTTTTCTTTGCGTAGGAGGGAAGGAGGGAGGGAGGGATATATATATATATTTGTGTGTACGTATGTATGTATACATACATACATACATACATACATACATACATACATACATACATACATACATACATACATACATACATACATACATACATACATACATACATACATACATACATACATATATACATACATATGCCTATATTTAGAATGAGGGTGGGAGGGAAGGACGGACGGACATACGGACGGAGAGAGGGAAGGAAGGAAGGAAGGAAGGAAGGAAGGAAGAAACGAGTGACAGGAGAGTGACAGGAGAGTGACAGGAGAGTGACAGGAGAGTGACAGGAGAGTGACAGGAGAGTGACAGGAGAAGGACAGGAGAGGGACAGGAGAGGGACAGGAGAGTGACAGGAGAGTGACAGGAGAGTGACAGGATAGTGACAGGATAGTGACAGGATAGTGACAGGAGAGGGACAGGAGAGGGACAGGAGAGGGACAGGAGAGGGACAGGAGAGGGACAGGAGAGAGACAGGAGAGGGACAGAGAATTCAGAAAACGACACACTGATTAAAAAGATTATTGATCTTTAATGATAAATGCTGTAACATATTTAAATTTCTTACATTTTTTCTGTTATTCGTGTAATATTTTTAACAAATTATAAAACGTTTTTGTTGCTAAATCCACTACTTTTATACCCACGTGACATTGTTTAACTAATAATTTGTATACATAATTATACCACAAACGCTTTCAAATAGACTAATAGAAGTGAAAGTATGGAGACGTAATAGTTTCCGCGTTGACGAGAATTTGAAATTTAAAGCAAAAGGACAATAAATGCTCGATGGCGTTTATTCACTCAGTTGCTTTTATTTCATTTATTTACTTGTTGATCTGTTTGTTTGTTTATATTTATTTATGTATTTCTTTACTTATTATTTATTTATTTATTCATATATTTATTTATTTATTTATTTATTATTTATTATTTATTTATTTTTTATTTTATTTTTTTTTTTTCATTCCGTTTTTTTATTTTTTGTGTGTGTAGAATGCATATAATTCACCTGGTGTAAATGTGCGTGAGACATTTCCAACAATTTACGACGTCAGAGTGTTACAGTACACCATTATATTTTGTTGCGTGTTTGTGTGCGTTTGTGTGCGTGTGTGTGTGTGTATATGTGTATGTGTGTGTGTGTGTATATGTGTATGTGTGTGTGAGCGTGTGAGCTGTATGAGCGTGTGTGCGTGTGCGTTTGCGTGTGCGTGCGTGCGTACCCGTCTGTG
>NC_061831.1:3114383-3116883 GCF_019202785.1 Penaeus chinensis
AGAAATTTAATTACCTCTAAAACATTTTCCAACAGTATAAACTAAAGTACCACATTCTCACAAGTCGAATGATGATGATACAGATGATAATGATAATGATAATAATAATCATGATATGGATAATAATAATAATAATCACGATCATGATAATAATAGTGATAGATAAAAGAAGACCTCCTTCCACAACCCCTTTCCTCGCCCCAGTAGGTGCTTCTTAGGGAACGTCACCATCAACGCGACGGAGTTCACCCAAGAGAACCTCGACCCTTACACGGAATACCAAGTCAACGTCAGCGCAAGTCTCACCAGCATCGGCTACACGGGTCCCTCCTCGGCCGCCTTCGTCAGAACTCGTGAGTGGGGCCTTTGGATAAGATGGACGGGGAACAATGGGTAGATTTGATAAATTGATGCCATGGGTGTGATAAAATGGCAAAGGACAAGAGGACGAGAGGGGTGGATGGCATGTCTTGATAAAGGGGAGGAAGAGTGGATGTGAAATATAAATCCTAGAGAGAACGGAGAAGGGAAAATTAAAACGAATTTCAAATAGAAGCATCAACAGGAGTGACGTGACAAAGCCACTCCCTTCTTCTCCTCCTTCTTTTCCTCACCACCTTCTTCTTCTCCTTCTTTTCCTCACCAACTTCTTCATCTCCTTCTTTCCAGATCCTGAAACACCGGTGATGGTTCAGGTCCTTCCCTCAGGTCACCTCCGGGTCGTGTGGGCGCAGAAGGTAAGCTAAACAAGCGAATCCTCAATATTGCTTTCTCAAAGGTCACTCCATCTTAATTAATTGGTTTAATTGTTTGATTTGATTGAATAGGGTTGTAATGATCTACGATTAAAGATAAAGTAGTTAGATGGGATAAAATATAAGTACGAAAAAAAAGGAAATTGGACATACAAACAGTTGATTATAAAGTCTGCAGAACACGATGATTGATAAATCGATAGATAAAATAATGTAGATTCTAGCTAATAGGTAGGTAGATAGATGACACTCACACTCACACTCACTCTCACTCTCACTCTCACTCTCACTCTCACTCTCACTCTCACTCTCACTCTCACTCTCACTCTCACTCTCTCTCATTCACACACTCACACTCACACACACACTCACACTCACACTCACACTCACACTCACACTCACACTCACACTCACACTCACACTCCCGCACACACTCAAAATAAATAAATAGATAAATAAATAAATGAATCAATCAATGATTACAAAAATCCTCACATATAACCTCCACACCTCTCCCAAGGTCGCCGAGTTCGCAGAGGACGACAACGTGGTGATGAAAGTGACCGACGGCGACGGCGAGGAGCGGCAGCAGACGATACAGGCGAGGGGCGTGGTTCTCGACGGCCTCAAGCTGGGCGCGACCTACACCGTCAATCTGGAGGAGCTCGGAGGGCGGCGGAGGAAGGAGGCGGCGTCCGTGCAAGCTTGTGAGTTCCTGACGGGGGAGTGGGTGGGTGGGATGGGGGGGTAGAGGAGGATTGGGGAAGGAGGTGGGAAGAGGGATAGAGGAGGGAAGAGGGAAGGGATGGGAAGAGGGAAGGAGGAGGATTGAGGAAGGAGGTGGGAAGAGGGAAGGAGGAGGAAAGAGGGAAGGAGGAGGAAAGAGGGAAGGAGAAGGAAAGAGGGAAGGAGGAGGAAAGAGGGAAGGAGGAGGATTGAGGAAGGAGGAGGAAGGAGGCGGCGTCCGTGCAAGCTTGTGAGTTCCTTAGGGGGGGTGGGTGGGTGGGGGTAGAGGAGGATTGAGGAAGGAGGAGGAAAGAGGGAAGGAGGAGGATTGAGGAAGGAGGTGGAAAGAGGGATAGAGGAGGGAAGAGGGAAGGAGGTGGGAAGAGGGAAGGAGGAGGATTGAGGAAGGAGGGTGGGAAGAGGGAAGGAGGTGGGAAGAGGGAAGAGGAGGATTGAGGGAAGGGGGAGGGAAGAGGGAAGGAGGAGGATTGAGGAAGGAGGATTGAGGAAGGAGGAAAGAAGGAAGGAGGAGGAAAGAGGGAAGAGGAGGGAGGAGAAAGGAGGAGAAAAGAGAACGAAGGTGGAAAGAGGAAGGAGAAAGAAGGAGGAAAGAGGAAGGAGGAGAAAGGAAAAGAGAACAAAGAAAAGGTAGGGAATAGTAGGAAAGGAAAGGAAAGTGAAAAGAGAATGAGGAAGAAGAGAGATGGATATATGAATAGAGGAGAAAGGGAAAGGAAGATGAAGGAGGAAGAAATGGGAGGAGGGAGATAAGGGGAATAGAGGAGAAAGGATATAGAGGAATAGAGTGGGAAAGAGAAATGAGCAGAAAGAAGGAAGAGGAGGAAGGATACAGACGGGGAGAAAAGGAAAGAGGGAAGGAGAAAGGAAAGAGAAAACGAGAAAGGAGAAAGGGAAAGAGGGGAAGGAGAGAGGAGAAAGAGAGACAAGAGGAGGGGGAAGAGGAGAAGGAGAAGAAAAAGAGAGAGAAAAACAAAGTGGAGGGGCATGGAGAGAGGAAG
>NC_061831.1:3121883-3126883 GCF_019202785.1 Penaeus chinensis
CTATCTGTCTCTCTCTCTCTCTATCTCTATCTCTATCTCTATCTCTATCTCTATCTCTATCTCTATCTCTCTATCTCTCTATCTCTCTATCTCTCTATCTCTCTATCTCTCTATCTCTCTATCTCTCTATCTCTCTATCTCTCTATCTCTCTATCTCTCTATCTCTCTATCTCTCTATCTCTCTCTATCTCTCTCTATCTCTCTCTATCTCTCTATCTCTCTATCTCTCTATCTCTCTATCTCTCTATCTCTCTATCTCTCTATCTCTCTATCTCTCTATCTCTCTATCTCTCCCTCTATCTCTCCCTCTATCTCTCCCTCTATCTCTCTCTCTATCTCTCTCTCTCTCTCTCTCTCTCTCTCTCTCTCTCTCTCTCTCTCTCTCTCTCTCTCTCTCTCTCTCTATATATATATATATATATATATATATATATATATATATATATATATATATATATTATTCTTAGGGGAGCCAGACATTCGTCTTCAAGCAGGACAGTCCTGTTTTTTAGCACTCTGACTTCCATCCTGCGCCACCTCAAGCCTTCTTTATGGGGCCTCCTCCTCTTCTTCCTCCTCGTCTTCCCCATCCTCCCCCTCCCCCCCTCCTCCTCCTCCTCCTCCTCCTCCTCCTCCTCCTCCTCCTCCTCCTCCTCCTCCTCCTCCCCCTCCCCCTCCTCCTCCTCCCCCTCCTCCTCCTCCCCCTCCCCCCCTCCTCCTCCTCCTCCTCCTCCTCCTCCTCCTCTTCCTCCTCTTCCTCCTCTTTCTCCTCTTTCTCCTCTTTCTCCTCCTCCTCCTCCTCCTCCTCCTCCTCCTCTTCTCATCCTCCTCCTCCTCTCCTCCTCCTCCTCCTCTTCTCATCCTCCTCCTCCTCTCCTCCTCCTCCTCCTCTTCTCATCCTCCTCCTCCTCTCCTCCTCCTCCTCCTCCTCCTCCCCCTCCCCCTCCTCCTCCTCCCCCTCCTCCTCCTCCCCCTCCCCCCCTCCTCCTCCTCCTCCTCCTCCTCCTCCTCCTCTTCCTCCTCTTCCTCCTCTTTCTCCTCTTTCTCCTCTTTCTCCTCCTCCTCCTCCTCCTCCTCCTCCTCCTCTTCTCATCCTCCTCCTCCTCTCATCCTCCTCCTCCTCTCATCCTCCTCCTCCTCCTCCTCCTCCTCCTCTCATCCTCCTCCTCCTCCTCCTCTCATCCTCCTCCTCCTCCTCCTCCTCCTCTCATCCTCCTCCTCCTCCTCCTCCTCCTCTCCTCCTCCTCCTCCTCCTCCTCCTCCTCCTCCTCCTCCTCTCATCCTCCTCCTCCTCCTCCTCTCCTCCTCCTCCTCCTCCTCCTCTCATCCTCCTCCTCCTCCTCTTCTCATCCTCCTCCTCCTCTCCTCCTCCTCCTCCTCTTCTCATCCTCCTCCTCCTCTCATCCTCCTCCTCCTCTCATCCTCCTCCTCCTCCTCCTCCTCCTCCTCCTCCTCCTCTCATCCTCCTCCTCCTCCTCCTCTCATCCTCCTCCTCCTCCTCCTCCTCCTCTCATCCTCCTCCTCCTCCTCCTCCTCCTCTCATCCTCCTCCTCCTCCTCCTCCTCCTCCTCCTCTCATCATCCTCCTCCTCCTCCTCCTCCTCTCATCATCCTCCTCCTCCTCCTCCTCCTCTCCTCCTCCTCCTCCTCCTCCTCCTCCTCCTCCTCCTCCTCCTCTCCTCCTCCTCCTCCTCCTCCTCCTCCTCCTCCTCCTCCTCCTCCTCTCCTCCTCCTCCTCCTCCTCCTCCTCCTCCTCCTCCTCCTCCTCCTCCTCCTCCTCCTCCTCCTCCTCCTCCTCCTCTCATCCTTCTCCTCTCCTCCTCCTCCTCCTCCTCCTCCTCTCATCCTTCTCCTCTCCTCCTCCTCCTCCTCCTCCTCCTCCTCCTCCTCCTCCTCCTCCTCCTCCCCCTCCTCCTCCTCCTCCTCCTCCTCCTCCTCCTCCTCCTCAATCCGTTCTCCCATATCCACTCCTTCAATTAACCCTTTGAAAACCCCCATCCCATTCACGCCAAGCTAACGCCACTCCCCCCGCCCGCAGTTCCGCACCAAAATGCATCGCCTGTGTTGTGGAACCGAACTCACCTACAAGCGCAGCGAAATCCTCACTCTCAGTGGGAGGTCGCGTGTAGGGCCCTCGCCTGTGCAAATCATGAACACCTCAGCGTCCTCGAAGTAAGTCCATTCACCTATTGTTTGGAATCTTTTACGCATGCATGGCAAACTTGTGGGAGGATTTGACTTTTTCTTCGTAAAATTGCAACAGAACACCGTTTTTTTCTTTTTTTCATTAGAAGTGCGATTTGTGTGTATATATATTTTTTTCCTTCTATCCACTTCTACCTTTTTTTCTCTTGGAGCCGTAACCATCTTTCGGAATTAATTTCTGTCTCGTCCCCACTTCACATTGCATACGTTTTATCAAAGATTTCTTAACCTCTGGTTTAGCTTCCAGTTTATATCTATATATTGCATTGGCCTACGCTTATTGTTGAGAATTATAACAGGAATAAATATTTATGGCATATTTAAAATGAAACACAAAAGATTGTTATTGGCATATAGACTACTTTCATTTTCTGTATAGTCTACAATCTCATATTTCATGCATGATCCCTTGTCATATTATACGAATATTACTGCACTGAGAATTATTACGTGTACCGCACTGATGAAACCAGTCCAAGGTTGTGGTGCATTGATCACTTACTGGTGGGTGTCCTTCAAGAGGGTTTCTGTGAGAGTGATGGGCATGAGGGAGGTTAATCATTCATGGCCTGTAATACCCCATGAATTGATTAAGGAATGGGGACAAACACTAAGTGGTATGGTGCTCTGAAATTACTGCACCAGTACATATAACCAAGCTGCGAAACTGTGTAAAACAAACGATGAAAAGAATATTGGAAAATGCCCTCTTAGTTTGAATTATGTTCGTTTTAATATCATGGAAATGCAAGAACTATGATAGCAGTTTCTGCTGAATGTCTAGAATAGATTACATGCTAGTTAGTATAGTAGGTTAACTAATCAAAATTTGATAGAATTGACAAGATCACTTATTTCATGCCGTATCTGTTGCTTTACCGGAATTTAAAGTCCCTGTGATTTCATTAACTTTCAATAACAATCTGAAAAGAATATGCATGTCAACACAAATATACGAAATGAAATACAATATACTCAACACAGTAGAAATGTTATAATTCCCATTACTGTTGTCAGCTGTTGTAGAAATGATTTCTTAAAGTGCTTTTCTGTCGTCAATTGCTGCATTACTTGGTATGTTACAATGATGGAAATAATGTTTATACAGTATTTTCAGATTTTATTCACTGATTATGATTTGATTGCCACAAAGCATAAAGGCCATTTAAAAATGCTTGTTTGATTATGAAGTGAAAGCGTTTATAATGAAAATATTTAAACTTATTGCCTGATGTTATGAGTAATACATTACATGGTACTTATATATAAAATGAAATGCATCCACAGCAGGAACAAAATATAAACTGTGACACTGTGTCCACATGGATTCCTAGTCAGACAAGGCCAAAAAGCAAAAGTGTCTATCAAGTTTTTTGTTATTTATCTGACAAAGGCTCCAGGTGGATTCAAAACATCCTAGTTTTTTATTCTGCTCTTGTTATGGTTGCATGTGTACCCATGTTACTGTATTCTTTATGGTAGGTACACATTATGAGAGATATATGATATATTGGAGCATTTTAAATGCAACTTTTATCTTTTCATTTCTTTTCTTCATGGCATTTCAGTATTAAGATGTGCAATTTATGGAACTTGATATTTCAGTAAAGATTTAACAATACATATATCAGTATATGTGAGTGGTATTTTTCCAAACTGATATTAAAGTCATTGATATTTTCATGATTCAAGAACAAAGATATGATCTTAATTATGCTGTTTACTAAAGAAGTATTTTTCTTCTAGCTCTAATAGCTTACATACTAGACACTTTGGTTTTATGTACAGTTCCCCGAAAGTTCTTTCTGCTATACCCTATCTCTACCTGTGTACAAAGCACTCTGACACTATATTTCCTATTTGAGCATGAGCATTTTTTCTAACCAATCCTTCCAGACAGGGAGAGACTACACAGTGTCTTCCGTTGTGTATGGTGTGATCTGTAATGTCTTTCAGGGTTTATGTCAATGGTCGATTCACCTACGATTCTCACAGCGCTGGGACTGCCTCTAGGTGGTCTGTAGTACATCAGTAGGATTAGGTCCCAGCAGTTTTCCCCATATGCCTCTGCAGGCCAGAGACTAAGTAATTTATGAAATATATGACTGCTTGTTAAAAAAATTATTTGTATACATATATGTTTATGTACATTTACATAGCTATATATTTCTTTTGAGGTTGGCCGACTAACCTTCACTTTCCTCCATCAGTTAATGGTATGTTGGTCTAGAAATATTTGATCTGCTGAAGGTAATTTTTTTTGTGTTCATTGCCTTCCTAAAAGTCTGCCAGCTAAAGGAAATAAATAAACCAAGAATGTCAATAAGATATTAAAGGCATGTTAACATATAAGGTTTATAAATTAATGTAAATTCTGTATGATATGCACAAAAACAATTTTTAAGATAGCATGGTGTTATTGCTCTCATTATAGGAAATGAAGCATGCACACTTTATCTTTTGAATTATTTGTATTGTTAAATATAATTTTATTAAGTGCTAAGTTACTCAGGATGCTGAGAATCATTTGGAAATATTAACTTTAAAGAATTTTTATTGAAATTTCTGTGAGTTGCCATGTTTTATTTCTGAATATAATATCAGAGCAAAAGTACTATTGTTTGTATATGTGCCTACATTTCATATGTTAAGATAAGACCAAGTGGACAATTTTGGTTTATTAGAGAAAATCCCTATGTCTCACACCTGCAGGATGATCACTCCAGTAGGCAGCAAGCCACCAGTACAAAGCAACACAGCCTCTTCCATAGACAGACATTCCCCAGAAGGGGGTTC
>NC_061831.1:3131883-3141883 GCF_019202785.1 Penaeus chinensis
TAAAATATAAGTAAATCTTTTACAATTCATGAAAGATTTCTGTAATTTGTATGTTGTTACAGTCAATCATGCTGCATATTACAGTAAGATGTGTGGACTGTCAGCTTTAGTTTGTGTGCAATTATTCACAGGCTTTGTCTATTATGCTAAAAAGACTCCTTTTCTTTCAGTATATTCTTTTATCAAAACTGACTTTATACATATTCAAAATACGAACAAAAGCAAGTACGTCCAATGAACAGAGATTATCAAGACAGGAATTCTTAACATGACAGCAATAATATTTTTAACTTGCAGACTGAGACCATTTCTAATCAGTGATATATATATATGTAAGGTCATTTATTACAAGCCGATCAGCTGAGAAGTTTGTGGGAAAAATTGAAAGCTTCTTAAAAACTTGCGTATCTACATTACAGGAGTTCTGGAACTACAACTAGTCACTAGATAAAGCCTAAGGCCAGACCTCAGCATCTACCCTAGTTACCATCTTTGCAATATTAATGAAGGTGTCAAGTGTGCAGAGCAATAAAGCAAAATATATATTTATATATATATATGTATATATAGTAAATAGGTTTCATTCGTTATTCAGTAAACCCCAAAGTTATCTATTTTCCCATTTACTTCAGCAGCATCCCTAAAGTTAACAATACAGCAATGCAACACAAACTATTATCTTTTATATAATACTCTACATTTTCTTTCTTTTAAGCTACAATAATAGAAGATTTGATCTGTATCAAAATCTTTATCACAAAAACATCTGAAATTAAGAGGGGTTTTGAATGACCCACAAAAGTAGGTGTGCATTCTTTTTGCATAATTATCAACCCACCCTTCTAATTTTTTAAATGCATTGGTTTCGTTCTGGGGCCCTAAGGGTACTCCCATACAAGCAAGCATAACAAGGGAAAGTAACTACAAACATTTGTATTCCTGTCTATAAAATCTGGAATCGTGACTACAAACAGGTTCAGTAAAGTGTGTTAATTAGCTTATTATTGGTATGCCCAGCTGTTCCGGTTTGGAATTGTTTGTAATATATTGTGGAATATAAAGTGATTTTGAAATTAATGATTGTATATATATGTTCCTCATGCCTGCAATATCTGTAGAAAAGAATAGTCAGTTCTTCTTTATTTAAGAGGCATAAAAGTAGTGATGGAAACTGGCCTAGAACTTATTTCGTTGCACATGAAATGGATAAGTGCCAATTTTTTTTAAGTCTTGGGATTTGGCAGATTACACAAATATCAAATTTTGTATAATGTTAATAAACAACTAAAAGTAACAAATTAAATTATACTCGACTAAATTCACCATTTTCTAGCTATGTCCTTCCTTTTCAAATCTATATTCCTTGAGACATCCATCATGTATGAGTTTGTTTTACTAACATGAAATGATAACACGCCTACACATGGCCAGGCAATTTCAAAGTATAAAAAAAAAAAAAAAAAATCTAAAACTCCAAACTACATCTACCCTGGAATGGACTGGTCTTTATTACAACTAAATTTTATATACATATACTGAACTCTTGTCATAATTTACAACTTTTCTTAAGAAGCAATTACTTACATTCATAACTTAAAAACCATGACTGCATTATATCAAAGTACTTTCACACTTACTACAACCAGTACAGTATTGTACAGTATTGGCTATCAAAGAAACATGCATGACAATGTATTATGAGCCTGTCCAGCTTTTAACTTCAAATTTTCTCCTAAACTTATTAATCCTACAACTTACAATCTGTGGTGTAAGTTTCACATGACAACAGATTCCCTGTTAACATGAAAATAATACACCAAGTTGATATATAATGACAAACTAATCATTCAGTTCACTTACTGCAGTATGTAACAATAATAGAAAAAATGTAATATTCAAACAGATATTTACACCAGAGCAAATCAGTACTACAGAAACCTTAAATATGAAAAAATATTCCTGGTATTGGTTAAAAAAAATTATATAATGAATATTTCATAACACTTGAGCTGGTGTAACTGTTTAAAGAAATTCTTCACCAGGAGGAATAATCTGATTTTTTAGACCCAATTCCCAATACTAGTAACATTCCAAAGTTAAATAAGACATATTTAGCAGAACACGTATATTTTGTGGATAAGCATCTGAAAACCATATACTTTTTATTTCTTTACATTTTAATGATAAATACTTTTGTCACAAATATTCTGTACAAGAATCTTTGTAATAAGCAGTTCAATGAATTAATGTGCACAATGCATTTCTGAAATTGGGGGTTAACATCATCCATTAGCATTCAAATTACTATTTTTAGTAAATGATTCACAAAAGAAACAAAACTACAGAGCAGAATTCTAGCTTTACAACATACTATGAGAAATCAAAACATTAGAACTCTAATTCCAATTAATATCTAACACCATTTACTCTTGACAATTTACATTTAAGGATTACAAAGTAAAATTCCCTTTCGAAATTCCTTAAGTTTATTGTGATCTGTACAGTCTGGACAGAATCACACAAGATCCAGTTTGTATTAAAAAGAAAGAAAAAATTACTTAAATGATATAAGACATATTACATCTCAATTACTGGATAAAAATACAGGATACAAAATCGAAACACGCAGTAACTCATGAAAAAGGACGAAGAAAAAAAATATTAATAAAAAAAATTAATAATATAATACCTAATTCCTCACCAGAAATAGATTTTCCAAAAAATTAAAAGATTCCACAGTGCAATTAACAGTGGATCTGGTATGTGAGTTAGCATGGGTGTAAGAACCCAATGTAGGGTCTACAAGTTCCACAACAGACCCGTATCCATTGACACGTCTGGTATGCTGCTGCATCAAAAATAAGTAAGTCAACAACTAGGAGCTGCAACTATATTGTTAAACAAAGGAATGCCCTGGCAAAGGCCAAGAATGCCCGAATGTGTAGTTCCATAACAATATAGTTATACTTAGTTTAATGTACAACACACCACTGCGCTGTCTGTCTTCTAATCCTAGAGGCATAATATACTAACGACCAATTTGACCAGACAACATTGTGGTATGTGATAAGAATTTTTTTTGCGTACATAGAAGGGTTAAAAAGGAGAAGTTGGCGGGCTTCATATGCAAGCTCTGCGGCTACCAAGGGTTTGTATTTCACCACCTTCAGGATCCCACAGTTTACCAGGTTTTGGTAGCTTACACTGTGTGAAAACTAGTCAGTACATTGTAGTTAATTTCACACATTCCATCACAACACCAAATGGAGTAGTCACATCTCATACAAAGCAATAGAGATTAGAAAGGTCTAGGAATTTTTGAAGTCTGTAAACACTTCCACATAAAGTTCTAATCACTGGGCAAGCTCAATGTCACAATACACAAACCCACACGGTACAATTTTTGTTGTTGAATAACCTCAGCATATTTAAACACTGCAGTTATAGTCAGTACAAATCTCACATCATTACTGCTTTACCAAAAACTAAGCTTCAGTAGTAGACAAGGACAGCTTCAGCCCAACTCTACTGATGCAATGCTGAGGGTGGGGCCAAAATCTATGGTCCTCATACAGACAGCGTAGTGCAGGAATAAAAAAAAGCCTCAACCAAAATATGCAGGTCCAACTGAGCAGGACATTAGCTCCATCTGTAAACATACAGAAAATTTAAATTTTTAGTAAACTTCTCACTTCACTCACTAGATAAAAAAAACAAACAACCTATTTGAGATTATTTGAGAAAAAATGTAAATAAACACAAATAAAATAAAATAAATAAATATACAAAATGCAAATCAAATTTGATAATGTATTTACTCAATCTATCCTGATTATCATCTACTCCCTTATCATGGAAATCTTGAAATAAAATGCATCCAATCTACTTTCTTGGGTAGTTAAGCAAACTAGGGTAATAGCACTAAAAATACTGCACTGCATAAATATGAAGAATTACACTGCATAAATATAAATAATTTTTTCATCTTTCCTTATGTGAAGCATATAAATTATCTAGACTATACACCACTAATACATAACTGGGTAATAATTTAACCCTTTGTTTGCTGGTGGCAAAGTGCCGATGCCGTGTATGGCATCCCTACAGATGCAGCCCATATGGATACAACCATTTGGCAGACCACATGGCTGCCGAAAAAGCATGCACACATTGGGTTAAAGAAGTTGCTTGAACAGTGCAAATATTACATATCTGATGGTGTGGGAGATACATAATCTCACTTAATGCAATCCTGACCTGAGATACAAACTATCAAACTATACATACAAACCTGTTACAGATGGAGAGAGATGCAAGACCTCTAATTTACTCCTGTCCTTCTGGCACACCACCCTTTTCCTCGCGAGGCTTAGCTCCACCAAATATACTGGATGACTGCGAAGTCTCCGCTTGCTGATTTACAGGATCAGTCTTGGTCCTTGGCAACAGCTTCAGCCTGGGCCTATGAGACAGTTCCTCTGTAAGAAGATATCAAAAACAAATTAACACTAGCAAACCTATAAACTTGAAGTCTAAAAATAAAAAAATAAAAAAATCAAGCAAATCAATATTCACTAGCAACCAATTAAGTAATACAATACAGTTACATGAATCATAATCTGTAACTTCACAGTATTTAACAACCACTACCTATGTAGTACACAGTACATCCAAGGACTGGATCAAAGAGTTCTCAAACTTTTACATCTGTAACATTTCAATCACAAATTGAAAAGCATGCTATCTTTCAGCAAAAACAATACTTCAACTTTCAGTTCACCCATAAATAGCAACCAATCGCAGATAAAGTTTGAATCAACAAGCCAATTGTGATGGCAGTTTCACTCAAACGCCTTGATGTAGCACTATCGTGAACACTGCACTATGAATTACCAGTGCAGGTGGTTATGCTAGTTGCACGTAAAAGGACAATGCACCTTAGAGAGGTCAAATGAGGAACCAGTCCAAGACCTAGCTTACCAGAATATACTTTGTTGGCCTTCTCCATGGCTTAGTTGCACAAACTGCAGATACGCAAGTTTTACCCAACACAATTTTTACATCTTTTTATTCTCAAGGTTTCTAAGTAGGCAGAACTCAACTATACATTATATACAGGAATTATGTACCTTCTGTGCAAAAATACTTCTCAAAAACACAAACAGAAAAAAGGATCTTGTTTGTGAAAGGCATGGTTGTTAAATACTGAAAATTTATCCTGACGATCTGCTTAATCCAATGTCTCTGCACATAGATGGCTCTGCTTGTGCTTAGCCACAAAGGAGTCAATTAGTAGACCTTGTGACTTCACCTGATTTTACCTTTCCTTCAATTGGCGGGAAAAATGTATTTTTAACTAATGCTATGACTATCAATGGTGTTATTTTTATTACAGACATTATAATTACTATAATGTAACAGCAAAATAATATAAAACATTTTCGTAACTCAAGGAAAAGGGTAAAAGGGCGAGACAGGCAGTACTCATAATTGGGTCATCGGTGACTTAGTACAAGTGTAGCCATTTATGTGTAAAAACAATAAAGTAAACTCACATTGGGCATGGCATGTATGTACACGACATGACCCGTTGGGAAGGGGTTAAGAAACCCTTGCTTCAATGGAATTATAAAACGTGGTACCTCAAATCCAACCCAACCAAAACCCAAGTCTCCCCTTTCTACCTTAAGAACAAACAAGCATATTACCAGCTATGAATCTCTGGTGTGGAGAAACTGTCCAAATCCCTTAAACACAAACCTATCTAGAAGTAACTTTGGACAGAGCCATCACCTACAATGAACACAGACTTGGGAAAAAAAAAAAAAAAAAAATTATACAGTAGAAACAAGATTCTCAAAGTGCTTGCCAACTCTGAGTGGGGAGCAACCCCACATACCTTGAGATCAACTTCCCTCTCCCTCTGCTACTACACAGCAGAGTACTGTGCTCCCAAGGTAGAAGCTGAACTGAATGAGGACTGCAAAATCACAAGCACCCCAAGACCCACAACCTATCAATAGCCTCCACAGGTAAATGTTTTACAACAGTCCTGCCATTTCTGGAAGGGACCACAGTAAAAGCTTACAGGAGAAATACCTGGAAAGCTCAATCAGAACCAACCATCACAATACAAGAACCCAATACAAGATTCATACAAGAGAGAGAGAGAGGGAGGGGGGGAGGGAGGGAGGGAGGGAGGGAGGGAGGGAGGGAGGGAGGGAGGGAGGGAGGGAGGGAGAGAGAGGGTAGGTGGGTGGGTGGGGGGGGAGAGAGAGAGAGAGAGAGAGAGAGAGAGAGAGAGAGAGAGAGAGAGAGAGAGAGAGAGAGAGAGAGAGAGAGAGAGAGAGGGAGAGAGAGGGGGAGAGGGAGAGAGAGAGAGAGAGAGAGGGAGAGAGAGGGGGAGAGGGAGAGAGAGAGAGAGAGAGAGAGAGAGAGAGAGAGAGAGAGAGAGAGAGAGAGAGAGAGAGAGAGAGAGAGAGAGAGAGAGAGAGAGAGAGAGAGAGAGAGAGAGAGAGAGAGAGAGAGAGAGAGAGAGAGAGAGAGAGAGAGAGAGAGAGAGAGAGAGAGAGAGAGAGAGAGAGAGAGAGAGAGAGAGAGAGAGAGAGAGAGAGAGAGAGAGAGAGATAGAGAGAGAGAGGAGAGAGGGATAGGAGAGAGAGGGATAGGAGAGAGAAGAGAGAGGGATAGGAGAGAGGGAGAGAGAGGGATAGGAGAGAGAGAGAGAGAGGGATAGGAGAGAGAGAAAGAGAGAGAGAGGGAGAGAGAGAAAGAGAGAGAGAGGGAGAGAGGGAGAGGAGATAGAGAGAGAGGGAGGGAGAGGAGATAGAGAGAGAGGGAGGGAGAGGAGATAGAGAGAGAGGGAGGGAGAGGAGATAGAGAGAGAGGGAGGGAGAGGAGAGAGAGAGAGAGGGAGGGAGAGGAGAGAGAGAGAGAGGGAGGGAGAGGAGATAGAGAGAGAGGGAAGGAGAGGAGATAGAGAGAGAGGGAGGGAGAGGAGAGAGAGAGAGAGAGAGAGGGAGGGAGAGGAGATAGAGAGAGAGGGAGGGAGAGGAGATAGAGAGAGAGGGAGGGAGAGGAGATAGAGAGAGAGGAAGGGAGAGGAGATAGAGAGAGAGGAAGGGAGAGGAGAGAGAGAGAGAGGAAGGGAGAGGAGAGAGAGAGAGAGGGAGGAGGGAGAGGAGAGAGAGAGAGAGAGAGAGAGAGAGAGAGAGAGAGAGAGAGAGAGAGAGAGAGAGAGAGAGGGAGGGAGGAGGAGAGAGGAGAGAGAGAGAGGGAGGGAGAGAGAGAGAGAGGGAGGGAGAGGAGAGGGAGGGAGAGGAGAGAGAGGGAGAGGAGAGAGAGGGAGAGAGAGGAGAGGAAGAGAGGAAAGAGAGGGAGGGAGAGGAGAGAGAGAGGAGAGGAGAGAGAGAGAGAGAGAGAGAGAGAGAGGGAGAGGAGAGAGAGAGTGAGAGGAGAGGAGAGAGAGGAGAGGGAGAGGAGAGAGAGGGAGGGAGAGGAGAGAGAGGGAGGGAGAGGAGAGAGAGGGAGGGAGAGGAGAGAGAGTGAGGGAGAGGAGAGAGAGTGAGGGAGAGGAGAGAGAGGGGAGGGAGAGGAGAGAGAGGGGAGGGAGAGGAGAGAGAGGGGAGGGAGAGGAGAGAGAGGGGAGGGAGAGGAGAGAGAGGGGAGGGAGAGGAGAGAGAGGGGAGGGAGAGGAGAGAGAGGGGAGGGAGAGGAGAGAGAGGGGAGGGAGAGGAGAGAGAGGGGAGGGAGAGGAGAGAGAGGGGAGGGAGAGGAGAGAGAGGGGAGGGAGAGGAGAGAGAGGGGAGGGAGAGGAGAGAGAGGGGAGGAGAGGAGAGAGAGGGGAGGGAGGGAGGGAGGGAGGGAGGGAGGGAGGGAGGGGAGAGGGAGGGGAGAGGGAGGGGAGAGGGAGGGAGAGGAGAGGAGAGGAGAGGGAGGGAGAGGAGAGGGAGGGAGAGGAGGAGGGAGAGAGGAAAGAGAGGGAATGAGTACAGGTGAGCCATGGGTGACCCAAAATTAGTGGACATGCCGAAAGAGTGAGTAAATAATAAAAAACACAAATTAAATAACACTTACCAGGATCAGGCTCCTTGAACTCCTCAAAGTTGCGGGATCTATCGCTGTCTCTGCGATCGCGCCTCATGTAGCCTCCACTCTCGGGTCTGGCTCCCCCTCGGTCACCAGGTCCACTGCGGGGCCGTCCTCCGAAGCTTCCTCGGTCGCCTCCACGGTCATCAAAGCCCCCGCCGCCGCCGCCGCCGCCGCCGCCGCCGCCGCCATACCTTGCACCAGCTGAACCAGAACCACCACTGAATCCCCCCCGTCCTCTACTTCCTCGGTCATCGTCTCTTCGGTAGCGACCTGACACAACGTACACCACATGTGATCTACCTAATTCTACATAATAAGTGTGATGATTTATAACTATCTAAGTGATTTGACTTGCGCTAAAAGCCTTTATAGTTTTCCTTATCATAGGGTTATAAGCTGACTATCAACTGCCTACTAATAACAAACTATACTACAAGTTAGCACATTATCACCCATTGGATCCGAGTGCCTGCACATACCCCACTCTCATGGGTGTGTGACTTGTAGGCCCAGCCCACACAAACACTTGTGTGCGTGTCAAGGCTCCTTGCTTCCCCTTTTTAATGATGTTCTCTCTTTTCCTGAATTAGTATCTTTAAAGTCTATATTTGTCAAGTCTATATTTTTCCTTGCAAAGCCTCCATATCATCTCTCTGGATAGTCCATGCCCTATTGCAGTAAAAATGTAATCTTAAGTTATGTCATTAAATTTTTTAAAAATGACATTCAATTTTCTGTAATACACCCGGCACTGTCAGTTGCGGCAGGCAGGGATAGAGCCTTGAGCATGGAAATAGGGTCCTCCCTGTAAGTGGGCGCTCTTCCACTCATGGCTTATAGATGGAACATTCCACACTTGTTTACAGATAGGCAGAGCTCTTTCCTAAATGGCCACTGTGTCTAATCAACTTCCATGAGCTTTGTGCATTAGTGGAGTCATTCCCGTCACCCCAGACTTCAGCATGTGCCTATCATGTCGCCCCTCAGCCAAATTTTTCCATGATGTGATGTTCACATCACCCGGATCCAAAGGGTTAGACATATAATTTGATTATCTTTTCCTTGATATAAATAACCAGTCTAAAGAATCCATTATCCTATAAAGTGCTCTACACTCCTAATTTCCTCATATTTCCTAACATCTACTCTAACACCCCTTTCTCCTGCCTAAGTAGCCTACTCACTATAAACCTAGTGCAACGGAAATATAATGCCACCGACTCTGGACACCAAAGAACTATGCTAATGCAAATTCCACCCAAGAAATTTGCATTAGAAGCCCAAGACATTTACATTTTCAACTTCAACTCTGGTGTCATAAATTTTGGAACACTAGCCACCTCTTAGTTATGTGCCAAATTCCAGCATATGAAACCCACAATTGAGTAGAACAAAATCTACTTATAAATATATTTCCTTAGAAAATAAACGTTAAAAACATTGAGAAAACCATTTTTATGGAACTTCTCCCACATGGGGGAGAGAGGGAGGGAGAGAGAGAGAGAGAGAGAAATGAAAGAGACACAGAAAGAGAGAGAGAAATGAAAGACAGAAATGAAAGAGAGAGAGAGAAATGAGAGAGAGAGAGAGAAATGAAAGACAGAAATGAAAGAGAGAGAGAGAGAAATGAAAGAGACACAGAGAGAGAGAGAAATGAAAGACAGAAATGAAAGAGAGAGAGAGAAATGAGAGAGAGAGAGAGAAATGAAAGACAGAAATGAAAAAGAGAGAGAGAGAAATGAAAGAGACACAGAGAGAGAGAGAAATGAAAGACAGAAATGAAAGAGAGAGAGAAATGAAAGACAGAAATGAAAGAGAGAGAGAGAAATGAGAGAGAGAGAGAAATGAAAGACAGAAATGAGAGAGAGAGAGAAATGAAAGACAGAAATGAAAGAGAGAGAGAGAAATG
>NC_061831.1:3144383-3179383 GCF_019202785.1 Penaeus chinensis
AAAAGAGGGAGAGGGAGAGGGAGGGGGAGAGGGAAGGGAGAGAGAGAGAAGGGGGGGGGGAGAGAGAGGGGAGGGAGAGGAGAGAGAGGGGAGGGAGAGGGAGAGAGGGGGGGGAGAGGAGAGGAGGGGGGGAGAGGAGGAGAGGGAGGGGGGGAGGAGGGGGGTCGGGAGAGGAGGGAGAGGGGAGGAGAGGAGAGAGGGGGGGGGGGAAGAGGGGGGAGGGGGGGAAAAAAGGGGAGGGAGAGAAAAAGAGGGGAGGGTGGAGGGAGGGGAGGGAGAGGGGGAGGGGGGAGGGGGAAAGAGGGGGGGGTAGAGGGGGAGGAGAGGGGAGGGGGGAGGGAAAAGGGGAGGGGAGAGGGGGGAGTGGGGGAGGGAGAGAGGGGGGAGGGAGAGGAGAGAGAGGGGGGGGGAGGGAGAGGAGGGGGGGGGAGAGGAGAGAGAGGGGAGGGGGGAGGGGGGAGGGAGGGGGGAGGGAGGGGAGAGGGGGGGGAGAGGGAGGGGAGAGGGAGGGGAGGAGAGGGAGGGGAGGGAGGAGAGGGAGGGAGGGAGGGGAGGGAGAGAGGAAAGGAGGGAATGAGTACAGGTGGCAGGGGTGACCCAAATTGGGGACATGCGAAAGAGTGGTAAATAAAAAAAAAAACCCCCATTAAAAACCCCTTTCCAGGTTCAGGCTCTTGAACTCCTCAAAGTTGGGGATCTATCGTGTTTTTCTGCAAACGGCCTATGTAGCTCAATCTGGGTTGGCCCCCCTCGGTCACGGGTTTCCAAAATGCGGGGCCGTCCTCGAAGCTTCTCGGTCGCTCCGGCATCAAACCCCCCGCCGCCCCCGCCGCGCCGCCGCGCGCCTTACCTTGAACAGTAAACCCCCAGAACCACAATAAAACCCCCCGTCTTTTCTTCCTCGGCCCGTCTTTCGGTAGCAAAAAACACGTAAACAATGTGTTACCTAATTTACATAATAAGTGTGATGATTTTTAACTTCTAGTGATTTGACTTGCGTAAAAGCCTTTATTTGTTTTCCCTTTTATGGGGGATAAGTGACTAAACAAATGCCTACTAATAAAAAACTATATACAATTTTGCACATTAAACCCATTGGATCGGAGTGCCTGACATACCCCACTTCATGGGGTGTGCTTGTGCCAGCCCAACAAAAATTGTGTGCGTGCAAGGTTTCCTTGTTCCCTTTTAATGATGTTCTCTTTTCCTGAATTGTATCTTTAAAGTTATATTTTTAAGTCTATATTTTTCTTGCAAGCCTCCATATCCCTCCTCTGGATAGTCCCCCTGCCCTTTCCAGTTTTTTGGAATCTTAGTTTGTCATTAATTTTTAAAAATGACTTTAATTTTTGTATTTTAAACCCCGGGATGTCAGTTGGGGGGCGGGATAGGCTTGACATGGAAATAGGGTCCTCCTGTAGTGGGCGTTTCCATCTTTGGGTTATAGTGGAACATTCCACACTTGTTTCAGATAGGGGAGTCTTTCCTAATTTGGCCCCCTGTGTCCAATCAACTTCATGGCTTTGTGCATTTTTGTGGTGGTCATCCGTTACCCAGACTTCAGCTGGGGCCTTCATGTCGCCCTCGCCAAAATTTTTCCATGATGTGATGTTCACATCAAAAAGGTTCCCAAAAGGGGGGTTTGAATATAATTGATATTTTTCCTTGATATAAAAAACCAAATTAAAAAAAATCCCTTCCTAAAAAGTGTCTACACTCCTAAATTTTCCCCATATTTCTTAATTACTCTACACCCCTTTTTCCTGCCTAAGTGCCTACCCCCTATAACCCGGTCCACGGGGAAAAATAATGCCACCGACTCTGGACACAAAGAAAATGGGAAAAGCAAATTCCCCCCCAAGAATTTTTCATTTGAAGCCAGAATTTTCATTTTCAAAATTCAATCTGGTGTTTTAAATTTTGGAACTTAGCCCTCTTAGTTTTTGTGCCAAAAACAGGGATTGACCCCAAATTTAGTAACAAATCTACTTTAAATAAAATTTCCTTAGAAAATAAACGTTAAAAACATTGAGAAAACCATTTTTATGGAACTTTCCCAATGGGGGAGGGAGGGGGAGAGAGGAGAGAGAGAGAATGAAAGCACAGAAGAGGGAGAGAAATGAAAGAAAGAAGAAGAGAAAGAGAGAAATGAGAGAGAGAGGAAATGAAGACAGAAAAGAAAGAGGAGAGGAGAAATGAAAGAGACACAGGGGAGAGAGGAAAAGAAAGAAGAAATGAAAGAGGAGAGGAAATGGGGGAGAGAGAGGAGAAAGAAAGCAGAAATGAAAAGAGAGAGAGGATGAAAGAGACCGGAGAGAGGGGAAATGAAAGGGCGAAATGAAGAGGAGAGAAATGAAACAGAAAGAAAGAGAGAGAGGAAATGAGAGAGAGAGAGAATGAAAGACCCCCGGGAGAGAGAGAAAATGAAAGACAGAATTTAAAGAGGAGAGGGGAAAAAGAAAGGGAAATGAAAGAGAGAGAGAGAAATGAAAGCAGAAATGAAAAAAGAGAGAGAGAGAGAGAGAGAGAGGAATGAAGACAGAAATTGGGAAAAAGAGAAATGAAGAGAGAGAGAATTGAGAGAGAAAATTGAAAGAGAGAGGAAGAGAAAAGGGAAAAAGAAAAGATAAAATTAAGAGAGAGAGAGAGAGGAAATGAAAGGGAAAGACTGTGCCCCTGGGAAGAGAAATGAAGAGAGAGAGGAGAGAGAAATGAAAGAGGGGAGGAGAGAGAAAAAAATAAAATGGGGGGGGAAAAAGAGAGAGAGAGAAAGATAAGAAAAGAGAGGAGATGAGAAAAAAGAAGAGAGAGAGAAGAGGGGAATTTAAGAGAGAGAGGAGAGAGAAATGGGGAAAAAGGAGAGAGGAGAGAGAAAAGAAGAGAGGGGAGAATGAAAGAGAGAGAGGAGAGAGAGGAGAAATGGATGAGAGAGAGGAGAGAGGAATTTAAGAGAGAGAGAGAGGAGAGAAATGAAAAGAGAGAGGGAGAGGAGAAAAGAAAAGAAGAGAGAGAGAGAAATGAAAGGAGAGATGAGAGAGAAAAGAAAAAGAGGAGAAGAGAGAATTGGGGGGAGAGAGAGAGAAAAGAAAGGGGAGAGAGAAGAGAGGGAAAAGAAAGTGAGAAGAGAGAAAAAAAATTTAAAGAGAGAGTGAGAGAGAAAACCCCCATGTGAGAGAGAGGGAGAATGGGGGAAGAGGAGAGAGAGAGAAATTTGGAAGGGAAAAAGAGAGAGAGAGGGATGACCGAAAGGATTGAGGAGAGAGAGAAATGAAAGAGAGAGAGAGAGAGAGAGAGAAAATGAAAAGGAGAGAGAAGGAAAAATGAAAAAAAGAGAGAGGAATTGGGAAAAAGAGAGAGAGAGGGAGAGAGAGAAATGTAAGAGAGAGAGGGGGAGAGAGAAATGAAAGAGAGAGAGAGAGGAGGAGAGAGAGGAATTGAGAGAGAGAGAAAGAAAGAGGAGAGAGGAGAGAGAGATGAAGAGAGAGAGAGGAGAGAAAGGAAAGAGAGAGAGAATTTAAAGAGAGGAGGAGAGAAATTTAAGTGAGAGAGAAGAGAAATGAAAGAGAGAGAGAGGAAAAAAATGAAAGAGAGAGAGAGAGGAAATGAAAAAGGGGAGAGAGAGAGAAATGAAAGAGGAGAGGGGGTGAGAGAGAAAAAGAAAGAGAGAGAGAGAAAAGAAATGAAAGAGAGAGAGAGTTTAATGAAAGAGGGGAGAGAGAAATGAAAGTGAGAGAGAGAGAGAAATGAAGAGAGAAGAAGAGAGAGAGAGAGGAAAAGAAGAGAGAGAGAAATTTAAAGAGAGGAGGAGAGAGAAAAGGACGATGGGGGTGGAAAGAAGAGAGAGAGAGGGAGAAAATGAAAGGAGAGGGAGAGAGAGAAATGAAAGAGAGAGAGGAAAAAATGGGGGGGGAAAAGAGGGAGAGAGAGAAATGAAAAAAGAGAGAGAAGGGGGGAGAAATGAAAGAGAGAAGAGAGAGAGAAGAAGTATGAAAGAGGAAAAGGAGAGAAAATGAAAGGAGAGAGAGAGTTAAGAGAAAGAGAAATGAAAGAGTAAGAGAAGAAATGAAAGAGAGAGGGAGTGAAATGAAAGAGAGATTAGAGAAGAGAAAAAAGGAGAGATTGAAAGAGAGAAGAGAGAGAGAGAGAGAGTATGAAAGAGGAGATGAGAGAGAGGATGAAAGATAAGAGAGGAGAGAGAGGAAGATGAAGAGAGGAGAAGAGAGAGAAGAAGAGAGAGAGAAGACGTGGGGAAAGAGAGATTGAGGGGGAGAGAGAGAAAAGAGAGAGAGAGAGAGTGGTTTTTTAAAGAGAGAGAGAAAGGGGAGTAAAAAAAGAAAAAAGAGCAGAGAGAAGAATAAGAGGGTGGAGAGAGAGAGAGAGGGGGGAGAGAGAGAGAGAGGAAATGGGAAAAGGGACAGAGAGAGAGAAAGAAAGGAGAGGAAGATGAAAGGAGATAGAGAGAGGAAGATGAAAAAGAGATGAAGAGAGAAATGAAAGGGGGAGAGAGAGTTGGGAAAAAGAGATAGAATGAAAAGAGAGAGAGAGATGAAAGGAGATAGAAATGAAGAGAGGAGAGAGAGAATTTAAATAGAGAGAGAGAAATGAAAGAGAGAAGAAGAAAATGAAAGAGGAGAGAGAGGGGAGAGAGAGAGAAATAAGAAGAGAAAAAATGAAAGGGGAGAGAGAAAGAGAGAGAAAATGAAGAGAGGAGAATGAAAGAAGAGAGAGAGAGAGAGAGAGATGAAAGAGAGAGAGATGAAAACAAGAGAGAGAGAGAGGAGATGAAGAGATGAGGAGAGAGAGAGATTGAGAGGAAGAGAGAGAGAGGAGAGAGAGAGAGAGAGAGAGAGAGAGATGAGAGAGAGAAGTGAAAGGAAGAGAGAGAGAGGAGCGAAGAAATGAAAGAGAGAAGGAGAATGAGAGAGGAAGATGAGGATAAGAGAGAGAAGAGATGAAGAGAAGAGAGAGTAGAAATGAAAGAGAGAGAGAGAGGAGATGAGGAGAGATGAAGAGAGAGAGAGAGAGAGAGAGAGAGAAGAGAGAGAGAGAGAGAGAGAGAGAGAATGAAGAGAGAGAGAGAGAGAGAGAGAGAGAGAGAGAGAGAGAGAGAGAGAGAGAGAGAGAGAGAGAGAGAGAAATGAAAGAAAGAGAGAGAGAGAGAGAGAGAGAGAGAGAGAGAGAGAGAATTGTATTACACAAATACACAATAAAGAACTTGCTTACCAAAATCATCTCCTCCATCTCTTCTACCGCGGAAATCATTCATGTCTCCACCTCTGCCTCCACCACCGCGGCCTCCTCTGCCCCTGCCACGATCACCACGACGGGACTCTGGGCAACAATACAAGCAAGTGTGATAAAGCTGACATACTAAGGCAGTTATTAAAACACACACAAAACTGCATATCACATTCCATGTAACTTTGGAAAGGGAATATGAAATCTGTGATCAAAACTGATCTTCTGAAATGAAATCGGATTATCTATTTGGATTACTTATAAAGCCTCTCTCCCAGACATATGATTTTTGCAACTTAGTCTTGGTTTGATTTGTAGACAGTATTCATGTTGAAGTTGATTTACTTTAATCCTTTATATTAGAATTGCAAAAATCCTTCGATTTCAAGTGTTCTCATCCCCACCAGGAATCAAAGCTTAAAATAAAATTCACTCACTCTAATAACTTATGAACACTATCTTCACTTACTACAGAGGTTTTGTTTTCCTGAGTTAACAATACTTTATGTCCCACACCCATTTGCTAAAAAAACACTAAAACACAGTGTGACCTATATTCTGTTCTAACAAATGCTTGACTTATCCATTTGTAGCAACAGCTGATTGGTCAGAACAGAACATGGTTGTATGGTGGGGAATAGCTGTGCCTATATTGTATGGTACACATAATATATATTAACAAAGGCATGAAGTTATAATAGTATGCATAGTGACTTTGTAGTTAAAAATAATATAGAACAGAATATTATGACTATACCAGTTTCCTACATTGGCCAAGAGACTTTTACACATTTAACCCCTGTCATCCAGGTGACATGACCATCACGTCATGAAAAAATCTGGCCTGAGGGCAGGTGATGTGAACATGCCGTCATGGGAAAATCTGGCTGCAGGCCGGGTGACCCGAACCTGCTGTTGTGAGCTTTTTGGCTGAAGGCCGGGATGAAAGGAAAGACTGGCCATGAGTGCACAAAGCTATTGGGAGTTTGATTAGACTTATTTGGCAATTTTGTATTATTCCCATCAATGTATGAGTGTGGAATGTAATGTCCGAGGCCCATGACTGGAAGAGCGCCAAGCTCCATGGAGGATGCTACTTCCATACTTAGCATCATACTAATGGTTGTCACAGGTTGTATTATTGAAAGTTTAATATTAAAAAGAAAAGAGAGAGAGAGAGAGAGAGAGAGAGAGAGAGAGAGAGAGAGAGAGAGAAAAAAAAATAATAATAAAGTTTTACATATTCTTATTTTTCTCGCACCAAGTTGTAGACTGATATGGAGTCTGTGCAAAGAAAGCAGGCAATTACCATCTGGATAATACAAATCAAATGAAAAATATGGACATTGGAAAATGGCAAAAAACCTAAAAATGCTTATGCGTAAAAAGGAGAAATAACATTACAAATAGGAGGCATAGTCTCTTGCCACCGCACACACTTGTTTGCATGCACTCGGTCTACAAGCCACCACTCGAGCAGCTGCTCACGCAAGCCTAAAGCCTGAATTTTTTGTCATGTGATTTCTACGCCTCAACCAGATTTAAGGGGTTAAACTTTCAATTTCACTCTTCAAACCATATCACAAACCATATCTTAAGTAGCCCTCCCATTTCACAAGATTTAACACAGCCAGAATCACAAATATTGTCACTCACCTGCAATATCTACTCTGATGTTCTTGTCAACAAAGAGAGCGCCATCGAAGGAAAGAGCAGTTTCTAAACTTTTGGCATCTTCAAATTCCACATAGCAGAACCCCTTGAATCTGCCAGTTTCATTGTCATACACCAGTCTCACTGTTCGTACCTATGTAGAAAGTATTCATTATAAGCTGAGTGCAAAAATGATTCTAGCAAACCTACATACAATTACATTACAGTCAATAAAAGGAACAGAGGAATATTGAGAAAAATAAAGTAAAAAAAAATAGAAGACAGTACGGCAAGAAAGACGGTGCCATGTAAAGATGCAGGATAGGATATACATTAACCCCTTCCCGACGGGTCACGCCTATAGGCGTGATAACAAACCGCTCGAAATGTGGCGTGCGGCTGTCCGCCGCGGCAGCGCGCCAAAGCGCTCCAAGGCAGTGATTCAGCTTGATGTACCGAACTCATGCGCTCAAAGTTGGCGCGTTGCCGTGGTTCACCAGAGCGTAGAGTTTTTTCTTAGTTTTCTACACCCGTCACCAATGGGTTAAACAGAATGCTAATGAGAGTATGCACTTGTAAAGAAAATTTTATTTTAAAAATTTATATTGATAAAAACAATTAAAGACAGTCACATTTAGATTTTTCCTGCACTGTAGTGTCACTAGCACTACAGAAAGCATGTGGTCTTATTAGCGATAAGAACCATGGAACCAGTCCAATGAAAGTTTGCAATCATGACAAGATGGTCCCTACTCCTGCATATGTACATGTACATGTACATGTACATGTGTACACACACACACACACACACACACACACACACACATATATATATATATGCATGAAGTTTGTAAGCACATACATAATTGTTTATATACTAGTGGATATAGGAACAAATGTATTTATACTTTCTATACAAGATTCCAATATTGGTATATTTTCTGCTGGCTCCTGCTGTCATGATGATGGGGGAACATGGCTCACATATATAAACAAACAGGCGAACAGCTAGTTACCTTGCATTTTTTTTAATGGTAAATACCCTTCAGATTGTCTTTTCACATAAATTCATATTGTAAATAGATCTGTTTTATATTAGTATGGTGATTCTCAATTATAGTGTATTATCTGATGAAAAAGCCAGCAGAAAATTTGCCATTGAAAACAATAGTTATCATATGACTGGGAATTTTCAAATTCAAGCAAAATGCCAGAGGCAGTAGGGGGGGGGGGGTGACACCCCCTTAACAGCATCAAATATTCTATACAGCCAATATGCCAGATTGAATGTTGGATCATAATACATATGCAAAGCACAAACCCTGAATACTTCAATTTCATAAGCTCTTATAATATACTCAAAAATTCCTGCTTACCCTCTGGGCCTTGAAGATCTGGTCGATGTCACCCTGGACAACACCGTTTGGAAGGTTCCCGATGTAAGCCGTGAAGGGAGGTTCCGTGGGCATTGGCCTGCGAGGCCGACCACCGCCATATCCCCGGCCACCGTCATTGTATCGGTTTCCGCCTCCTCCTCCACCACCATCGCCCCTGCCGCCGCCGCCGCCACCTCCACCACCTCGATAGCTATTCCTGAAAGAGAGAGGAATGTGGATGTGATCATACAGATAGAGTTTTGGGTGTCCAATACCAATCTTACTTCTCTTTCCATCACTAAAGCTCCAACTTGAGCCTATGAAAACGTCAACTCCAATCCAATTGCACAAACAACCACAAAGATTACTGTATAAACCAAAAACTCTCCTAAACTGGGGGCATTTTCCTTGGGCCCCTGTCAAATGCAGCATTTCCCTAGCTGATGTTTAACCCCTTCACGATAGGTCACGTCTCTGGACGTCATAACAAACTGCTCGAAATGTGGCGTGTGACTGTACGCCGCTGTGGCGCGCCAAAGCGCTCCGAGGCGGTGATTCAGCTTGATGTACCAAACTCACGTGCTCAAAGTCGGCGCGTTGCCATTGATTGCCAGAGTGTAGAGTTTTTTTTTTTTTAGTTTTCTACACCCGTCACCAAGGGGTTAATCTAATCCTCTAGACATCATGAGCAACTTAGACAAATTTGGTTGCAGTACAACATTTAAATGTTTATAATAGGCATACTATTGTTAATAATCTTTGGTCATGTGCTATTTCCTTTATATCCTAAATATTTTTGGCTCCATGATTAGTCACATCTTTTCTATATTATATGTCTATCTCCCTAGACTTCTAGAAATAGATCCTGTAAGTCATCTTTTGTGATTGTATCTCCCTACTCAGCCCCTCCCCCAATTAAATACACTTCCTATTAAAGGTTTTTAGCTTTATCTGTCAAATAAATGTTCAAAGCACAGAAAATCCAACTTCAAAAGTCAGTGCAACTGATATTGCTAAGATTTACCTAGATCACTCTTGAATGGTTGTATGCACATTTCATTGGGCACCTCTAGCAGAAAAAACATCAAGTCAAACAGTGGGTTGCTTTAGCAGATGACATATGAGAAAATTGAAAATAAGCTAAATGGCTACTCCTATGAATCAATATAAATATAGTTATGTAGACATGTAACACATGTAATCTAGCTTATAGCAGACTTCATTGAAGACCTATAGTGGGTTATCCTTTACAGTACACATGCACTTGCCAGGGATTAAGTCCCCAACTCCAAGTCACAAAATTTATTCAACTATCTAAGTTGCCTTGACTGGACAAGGTACTGGCCCCTATCACCCCTGGGAAACATTGTCTTCACCTCAGTATGCATGGCAATATAGAAAAAACTCTGGAGGACCAAGTGGACTTAGGATGTAATCTCTTTCTTTATTTGTGGCGTAACTTTTCAAGTCTGCAGATTATTTTTTGTACCAAAGACTGCAACTTTCAATTTGCCCTACCTTAGTGAGTTCATACCATAAAGATTAATCTTCTCCTGCTTTCTTTCTTACCGACTTTCAATAGCAAACATATTAACCCTAGTTCTTTCATGATTCATGGCAGATGAAACAAATAGCCATCTATGTCTTTTATTTGACAAATAACTTTGCTCACATTGAAAAAAAAATTCCAGAAGCCTGTTTGCCTGACTGAATACAATACGGTTATGGTTTTCGAGAGCAATGCGCAGAGATAGAGGGAAATGGACACTGCAAAACACTGGCAAATAAGGAACCAGCCAAAGCTCTATCTTATCAGAATATACATAGAGGAATTTTCTTGGTGTCTGCTAGAGCACAGAGTACACAGATCATATAAACTGCTTGACACTATGTCAATATTGGAATAGACTTTACACTGAGCTTCCTGTCACTCTGATCATAGCTGATTTCAGGCCAATAGAACTCCAGCTACATAATTAATCCCTCAGTGATGGTATTATAAATCTCTCAGCTTCATAGACTCCTGTGATTTGCAGAAACCATCCAGCTGCTGAGGGCAAGAGTCCACAACATGTAGTGGAACTTCCCGCCACACATATAGCCGTACCTGGCCGATCAAGCAGTTTGTTATGTTGGCTATACACGTGACCCAGCAGTGACGGGGGGGAGGGGAGGTACTCTGATTACCAATTCAAGCAGAATTGACAGCCGTAAAAATATAAAAAAAATATTTTCACATAATATAAGATCATCATCACCTGCAAACAAAGTAGTCTGTTACGTAGCTGTCTTTTATTCAAATGATACCCGAGGGAGTATAAATATTACTTAGAAACTGAATACAGTTGACAGACACTGAAGACTGTCAAGTTACACCTTTCATTAACAAGCATTCTGTGCCATACTTTGCACTGCTACTAATCTTTTCTAAACTTCTTTGGACCAACAAATCCTGCAATACAGCAGCCGCAGCCAAACAGTTTGCCGAAAACAGAGAATAACATAACCCATATCTTAACAAAATTCTATACATGATAGTAAATTTGACCTTAATCTGCTCTCACAATACACTTTTTAAATAGTTTTCCAGCATATTTTCCCATGCAACAGCTGTTTTATATTAATAACATCTAACTGGGTGACTTTTCAATTTCTTAGTGAATTATTTCAAAAAATTACAAATACAAGCTATCCAGAAAAAAAAACGCCCTTATATGAACCCAACTGCTATTAAAAAAAAAAATAATACTAATAAAAAAACATTTCAACAAACACAGGAATGCAACCCCCCCCCCCCCCATCTCACTCCCATCAAGTGCCTAGCACCAAAAAAAACGAAAAATCCACCAAAACCGGAACAACGCCCACAATACAACCAAATTTATGGCAAATAATGTGATAAACTGTCCTGCCTTACTAACTTAGGGCCGAGGTCAACAGGTCAAGCCAGGTCAAACTAAAATGTGTAGGATGGCAGGCTGGCTTCAATACGAGTACTAGCATCACTTTTTTTTTCATTTCTCTTGCAAATACCTCCAGCATGTTCTAATGGCCCCCCTGAACCTCGTGATTATCATTTAAACATCGCAAGCGCTTCGTAAAATTCCAATTCCAAAAATACGAAATTACTGTTTGTAATTCCACCACGACGCGATCAACAATCACACCATCAACACACCTACTTTTACCACTTCCCCAGCACATCCCGAAACCAAAAAGGGCGCCAATATTCTCCCTGGCTCCTTACAAATCCATTGAGCAACATCCTGGGCGAAATAATCCCCATACTCACATCCTGTTCAGGGAAATATTCAATCTTACCGGGAATAGTAATCATCGGAGAGACCTGCCATGTTGGGTTAAGGGAGAGGCCAAGGCGAGAGTAAGCCCTAAAAGAATGCCGCCCTTCGGGTCACTTTCTTCGCATTCTTTTCAAATATTCGAAATTTATTATAGCCATTTTCGATAACTTTGTGAGATTTGATATGACTTTGTTGAAATCGAAATTTTAAATATTTTTAATGTTACTCGAGTACAAGGTAAACAAACCTATCGCGTAGTCTCGCCTTGACGCAGCATGGCGAGGGAAGACACGCGTGAAAGAAGACGAAAAACTTAACTACGATGCAGCTCATCAGACTCCCTGATGAATTACGACATGCCATCTTGGCTCTTACGTCCCCCTTGACTAAGGAACAGTCCAAGGGCGCGGTGGTGATTATGAAGCATGTCGAGGCCGAACTTCAGGGTTTTTCGGTAAGTTGAGATGAGGGGAGGCATGCCGCACATGACGTTCTTTTAGGTTGTTTCCATTCTGCTGTTCTCTCCCTTTGGTTTTGTACTGTTAGTACGTTCTTAATTAAAATTTTGAGAGAAGTTTAAGGTAGAAGATTGAAGGAAGATGTATTTTTCGACTCGGTTTGAGTTTTATTTATGGAGGAGTGACAGGTACTTGTCCTCACATATGATTATTAAAGCCATGATAGCTGCTTTATTAGCATAATTGTCATTATGACATCCATGTTTTTCACAGATTAGAATAAATCAATTGTCAATTTCTATAAGAAAGTTATGTCTCTAGCCAACAACCCTAGGGACAATCCTGGCAATCCACTAACACTGCTGAATGAACCAAAAACTATCTTAATCTACCTGATCATTATATTTCTCTTGCTGGGGGCTCTGTTCTTGGAATACTACCCAATCACCATAGATTTAGGCATTTATTGTGATCCATTTTCATTATTTCTGACATTATATTTTACCTTTGTAGATTATTTAATGAATCAGTTAGTGTAGATTTCCTCCCTCTATGTGACAGTGTCCTTAGATTTACTGAAGAATCTGACCATCCCATTCAGGAGAATATAACATTCTAAGATTTGTTTCTATATCATTTCCTCCACAGATATACAATAAGGGCAGTATAGAGGTTATAAAACCTCTATTCTAGTAGTGCACACTTCCAGCACTAAGATAAAATGTCATTAAATCAGAGGGAAAAAAAGCTCCTGAAAAATTATATGTAATGGTAGAATATATATGCAAAGTCCTCTAATTACTGTGATTGTACATTGCAATAGCTAAATTATTATTATTTTTTTTTTTACATTGACCATTTGCCATTACTTCAAAATTTCCATGGTACTTATACTCTCCAGTTCCCTATATATTTTTAGTGTTACAGAGAGGGGATCAACAAATACTGTTTTTATATAGATCTGGACAGAAATTATATAAAGGTCATACAATCTTAGTATATATATGTATGTTAAACAGGGCACTCATTTATGTGATATAAAATAGTAATGCTAGAATGTTAATCAGTTTTGTCTATAAATCTCGGAAACAACAGTATGTGCAGTCATATTTTTGTATGAATACATTAGTGCTTCATCTTCAAACATTATACAATAATACAACAAAAATAATTTCAAGTTCTGCATGTTTTAACCTTCAAGACATTAACTTTTTACAAAGAAATTGGGATTTACAAATTGTATTATTTGCTGTCTAATCTATTTACATGTTGTCATATTCATTGGTAAAGTATATAAGGAGATGGGTTCTTAGCTCAGTTAATTACTATGGTAGAATAGCTTGATTTACTATTTATAATATTTACAAATAAGTACCAAAAGATCCTGACCTCTATTCCTAATATTTAGTTTGAGTGCCATTGTGTCCTTTTCAGTGAATAGACATTACAAAAGTGTGGGGAACTGTGTGTTTGCATAACTGGGGCAGAGTTCCCTTTAAGTAAATACCTGATGGATAAGGGAGTTGGTTGTGGAGCCTCAGTAGATAAATACCTGTTGGAGTAATACCCAGGAGTAGTGGTCTAAGGGAGGAGCTTTTCATAGAGGTTTAGGGTTGCTTGATTAGATCATATTGTAAAAGAAAGGGGTGGATGCATAGGTAAGTAACAGTTTACATTTCTGAACTTTGGTATTTTGGTCTATAGTAAGGCATATTCATGGCCTTTCTGTAATGAGCTTTGACTTTATTTAAAGTGTTTTTTATACACTTTGTATTTCCTTTATTTCAGCTTGTTTGATCCCATACTTTCCTTAATAAATTTCATGTCTTCCCATGCTGTTGGGACTATCAAGTCAAAGATTGGTAAACTGTGCATGGAGTTGCATTAGTCAATATCAGTATATGTTTGTAGAATATTCAAAATTGTCTTAGACCATAGTAATTTAAACTCAGTAATGCTATATAATTTTTAAAAAAGAGTTACTGGCCAGACTAGGAGAATAGTATCTAAAGCTCATATATTGAACAGTATATAAGCCATATTACAGCCAATACAACATTACTTCATAATATGGCAACGGATATATGCTCATCCAGCAGAACAGGGAAATACCCTTGATGCAAGGTAAAAATGTAGAGATCACCATGACATATTTAAAGGGTGTTATCCCCTAAAATCACAAACCCCCCAGAAGATTCCCCCCACCCCCCAACTTCCAAAAAAAGCATAATTTTTCAGCATTTTCTAGGCACCAATTGCAACTTCTTGGGCCTGGGCAGGGCATGAACTGCTGACCCCTCAGATGAGAGGCTGACACATTACCACTGAACTAGCCTAGAGGCTTCCCAATGAGCAAAGTGACATTATATGATGTAGACTATTATCTGGCACTTTTTATAAGAGGGGTGATGATAGGAAAGTTTTCTTTACAGTATTATATATAATTGACTGTAATTTGTTTACCCCTCACCTTTTAAAATTTATATTGTCTTACTTGTAATTTGTCTTACAGGGTAAAGATCTCCCAGAGAATGTGCAAAAAATAATTCAGGCACTTGTATGCAAATTAACATCCAATAAGAAGGAAGGCATATCCACTGGCCTTCATACAATCCTGAAACAGAAAGACCAGACAGTAGAGTTCACTTACGAAACTCTAAAGACGGAATTCGATGGCAAAGTTACTAGAGATGATGTAAGTATGTGTAGGCTCAGATTGTGTATTTGTTGATTTTTTTCCTTGAAGCTCAGGTTTGAATGATTGTGATGGTTACCCAGAAATTCTAGAAATCAGGATGATTACATTCAGGTATATTATATAATTAGAAAGAGGTGTTAGAATTCTTTATAGCATTTTGCATTATCTTCTTACCCGCTGCACAGGAAGTATATGATGTGCTGGTCTCAGAAATCCTAGGATACAGTGCTTTGGTACGGTCAGGACACCTTGGGAAACATCCGGAAGTACTTAAAGACACTGTTGTGAGATTGCTAGCCTTGAAGGAAGGGGGAGAGGCTATTGACATCATGAGAACAACATTGGTCATGGATATTTTGGAAAGAGTGAGTTGACAACATATGCTATATCTTCAAAAGTTTTGTTATGTGGATTTTGAAGATATTGAATAATTTGAATATAATCAATCTGTATAATATGTTTATTAACAGTAATATTTTTTGTTAAATCTGTTTAACAGTATAGTGATTCTCCAGTGCATGATATAGCATTGGAGCAATTGAAGACTCTTGCTAATGTGCCTATGAAGAAAATAAAGCCAAGTTTATTGTGGATCCGCTTAGTCTTGATGAAGAAATGTTCAGATATGCCTAACTGGCTCTCTTCTACACTTGATGCCAGCAACTATACAGCTCTTGGTGAAGTGCTCAAGGTAAGAACTCTATGCTGAGCAATAATGTGTTATATTGAAATTCATTGATGTTGTCATGCTGTAGATACATAGTACAAATACAACTGGCATATACATTTCCTGTCTCTGAATAGATGCAATAACCCTGTATAACTGGAACCTTGAAATGCTGTTTGCTTTATATTTTTGGAATATTTTTTGTAGTTCATTGGAAATTTTGATTTTGACAGATATAAGTTTATTGAGAAATACTTTTTTAGACATAGGTATAAAATGCAATCCAAAATAATGAAGACTGAAGAGGCAAAATGCCAACTCTGTTGTTCCTACCTTTAGCATATCATATGGTTTCCTCAACTATAAAAGAATATGGCCATACAGTCTATATATTATTCCTTTTCTTTTTTCTTATATTCAGACATGTAAGGCATTGCTTCCAAAAGTACATCCGTTAGTAGAAGAATTAGCCAGTGCCCTTGCAAGAAGTGGCACCAACACCAAGTTCCCATTGGGCGAGTTTTGGAGGATTACCTTTTACTCTCGTTTACATTCCCTTTCCAGTGAAGACTTACAGCTAGCTCTAATTTTCCTCAAGGTAATGTATTTTGTATTGTCATTTGAATAAAAGATAATTGGCATAAATTGCCTAAATTGAAATCTTGAGCATGTTCTTAGTAGCATTTCTCTCTTTATTTTTTATTTTATTTATTTTTTTCCTCCTCCCCCTCCCTCCATCAGTTTGAACCTAATGTTTGGGAGAATAAAAATTTCTAGGTTGAAATTTCTATTATTTAAAAGGAAAATAATTTTTCTTGTTACCCAATTTTGGCAATTCTACACCAATTTATATGAGTAATGGATAAATCTGTCATGTTCTGAACATCATTTTTATAGTCTTTTATATAATCTTTTGTGTTTCAGATTCTTATACCCAAATTGAAGAGAAAGTCTGAGGTAAAAACAATTTTAGGAGAAAAGGTGATCACATTCCTGCTCAAAAATGCCAATTCCAACAAAGTTTTGAAGGCGGCACTCCCAGACTTGAGCAGAGTACTTGAACACTTGGTTCAGAATCATGAGGACAAGGAAGAGTAAGTAGTCCTCCGGTTATTTTTATTTCATTCTCTTTTTTTCTTTGGAAACTGATAAAGTAGCAATTGTTGATCAAATTTATATGCTCCTTTATTAAATCTGGTGAATACCAGGGAATGTTATTAAATATATGATACTTAATTATTCAAGTATTCAACTGGCTACCATGATAATGGTAACAAACAGCCTGCATTCGGACTCTTTGACTACACATGTTCAGACATTGATTTGTCATTCTTGTATTCAGCTTTGTGATGTATACAGGAAAATACATCCTTGACTGTTGCTGTTGGATGTAACTTTATTATTTCATATTTAAGCTTAATTATAATACCCTTAGCATTCCTTTTGTGTTTACTTTCCAGGGAAGTCCAGTTGGCTGTTGTTGAGGCACTGATTCTGCCGCCAGGCACTATACAGTTTGATTCACTGACTAAAACCAACATGGTGCAGAGGACTATTAAACATTTGACAGCCTCAGATGTCAAGAAACTTGGTGACTATATCACAAAGCGTATAATAGTAAGTATTTACGGTTTGTTTTAATGCATGAAGATGAGGTGGATATTCAGAGAATTATTGTAAAATTATTTCTTAAGCCAATGCTGATGAGAGCTTCACACATCAAACTAGACCACATGTCACACATAGTGAGGTGCTCAATGGAAGAATCAGAAGCATAGGAAACTTATAATTCTCCCACACACTATGAGTTAGGCTGTACCATATATATGTTTGTCCAGTGACAGGCTGAAAAGTGATTTTAGCCCACTATTAAAGGACTTTACATATTGAATCACTGCAGTAACAGCTAAACAAGTAAAATATCTGTTTAGTACACACAACTTAGAGTGGGCTTGATTCTTGTGGCATGGGTTTATGTGCCACCTGGATGCATGCATTTATATTCATCAATGGGGTGTTAAAAGTAACCCTTTTGTTTAAAGTATTTAGTGCACAAAGGCCAGCATGTGGCCTAGTATGGTCCCATCCAGAGTGGGTTAGATATACATATGATTTATATTTTTCCTATATCTGTAGAATCAGAAATACATTTTTATTATTATTACATAAGCAATATCAATAATATACGTCAAAGATATGGAATTATTATCACATGAAGGCTCACCAGCTTGCTGAATAATTTTATAAACTAAAAAAGAAAAACATCATATAGAAGCACACACGTGTATTGTTGTAAATAGGTCACAGGGACTCAAAAGCATACATTTGACAGTCCCATATAATAAACAAGCAGGTAGACTGTGAAGTACCCTACTCATCACAGGTATGACAAATATGTAGATTTTAGAATAATACTAATTAAACTGGATAACTAACGTGAATTTTACAAACAGGGCAAGGATGACCAAGAAGGGATGTATGCTGAAGTCCTGGCTCTCCTATTAATGAATCCAAAGATAAAGGAAGACGTCCCTTGGAAGACAGAACAACTGAAAACACTGATTAAAGCAACTCTGGTGACACAGAAAAAGAAGATCAGTTATCTCAGAAATACCATGATGCAGTAAGTAGATAGCTTTAGTCTTTATTGTCCTCCTTTTAGCTTAGAAGGATTTTTTCCTTCATTTTCTCTCTGGATTTTTTGTCCTTTCAGTTGGAGGGATTTTTTTTCTCATGGATTTTTCATTTTCTTTTTTTTTAAGAAGAATCATTTCAGGCTTTTATCTATTTTTTTTGGATTTTTTTTTTTCTATTATTTCTTTTACTGTGGATATTTTAGATAGTCTTAAGGTATTTGTTACTGCCTTTAAACACCTAATACTTCTGTTTCAAGAAATAAAAAGTTATTAATAATTATGATCCAAGTAGGTAAATTGGATTACAAATCATCAGAGGAATGTTTTATACATTTTTTTCTTTTACAGAGGACTTTATCAAGAATTACAGAGGGCTCCATCCGCTTTGGCATTTTTGAAACCAATTGTTGATTTCACTCACAAGGAGATAGATGCTTGCACTGAAGACAATGGATTGATCAGTCCACAGAGCAAAGAACTATGGGATAATATCAAGAAGAAAATTGCCACATTGAATTCTAAACAAGGAAAATGGCCAAAAAATAGTAATCAGGTTCTGAAGGTAATTGCTTTTTTATGTTTTGTTTATATATTTATTTGTTTTATATTATTATTTTTTTTTTTTTTTTTTATTTATTTTTTTATAGAATAGAAATGTTTAATATATTTCTTAGTATTTGGTACTCTTTTGTTTATTGCATTATTTTTTTACGTGTACAGACACTTTGCTGATAATCAGATCCATAGATATTAAGTAATAGGAATTAATCCTGTGATGCTGTAATTCAGCAAGTTGATCTATAAAATTGGAGAAATGATACTTTAAACTTTTAAAATTTGGTGGGTAACTATTTGGACTTAATGTTAACCCATGAAGTGAGCTATCAGCCCTTTTTTATTGTGCCATGTACAGGTATTATAATTAGTTTCCCATGCATTTTTTAGTCCAATTTTGTTGATATAAATCTAGGAACACCACTTGGTCAAAAAATTTAAACTTATCTCAGCATCAGATGAACTTTAGTACTCTCTGGATTGAATAGCATGCCTTTACCCAGTAATTCAATAGATCAATTATCCCTACTGAGAATATAATCATCAGTTTATCTTTGTTACAAAAAATAACATTTGCATACCTACAGGTGCTGTATTATGCCATGACTTTCTACGTCATGCAAGATTTCATTGGAGCGAGCAAGCTTCTGGAAAAGCTTGATGACTGCCTCGATGTAGCACAGAAGCAGGGATCTAAGCAAGCCTCCAAAGAAGAATTGCCCTGGGTGGTCACAGCGACAGAGTTGATCCTAAATTATGCTCCGGGTGACAGCACTTTCATCAGGGCAGTTGCGCAGTCTGCTTTCAAGTAATGTATCTTTCAAAAGAATGTAGTTTGTGAAGTTGTTTTTTTTTTCTACTTCTTTTATCCTTTTTTTTTTTCTTTCCTTTCTTTTCTTTGTTTGTATGTTTGTTTTCTTTTCCCCTTTTTTTTTCCATATTTTTCCTTTTTGTTATATCAATATAGATTTCTCTCTCTCTCTCTCTCTCTCTCTCTCTCTCTCTCTCTCTCTCTCTCTCTCTCTCTCTCTCTCTTTCTCTTTCTCTTTCTCTCTATTTCTCTTTTAACCCTACACTGACTGTTCCAGAAAATTCTGTGTTACTCATTCCGGTGTCTTCTGGCAACTGTGTCTAGCCTTTTCAATGGGCATTCGCTGTGTACAGTGGCCCTTCCTGCTTGGCTTGGCTATAAGAAGTTAATGCTACTTTTCCTGTTTTCCTCCATCTTCATTTCTTAATTTAGCATCCATCTCTTCTATACTCTTATTACCACTATTCAATTTGGAGTACAAAACTTTTTCTGTGAACTTTCCCAGCTATAAAATCAAGCACTAACTGTGTCTGTCATTGGCTTACGGGGATCGTCCTGAAACAAGGAGTGGGGGTTAGCTGGGGAATGAATGTGGCCAAAATACCATACACCATGGGCTTTGGAAGGGTAATTTGATCTTATAAATGGACCTTGAAGATTGGTTTAATCTCTTGTTTACTCACATTTATATGAAAACCTTAAGCTTCATTAATTTTTTTCTCTCTCTTTCTTACAGGTTGATTGTACATGACCAGACATCAGAGACAATATCAATGCTCGTTGATGCAATTGTGCCAGAGGGCATGGAGGAACAAGATGTTGAATCAGATGAAGAGGAGGAGAAGGAGGAGGAAGATGAGGATGAAGATGAAGAAATGAGTGAGGATAATGATGATGAAAAAAATGAAGAGGATGGTAAAGGGGAGAATGAAGGTGATCCACTGGATGAGATAGATATAGGTGGTGAAGAAGACATGGACGATGATCAAGATGATGAGAGTGATGAAGATGAATCAGCAGCTGCTAAGGACATGACTGCTAAGTTGCGCTTAGAACTGGCACTTGCACAAGGAGAGCATGAGGTTAAGATTGGTGTTGAATTACAGTTGCCATCATTAGATCTATTGCTTGATTTTTTTTTTTTTTTTCTTCCTTTCTTCATGGTAAAAGCAGATATTTTTTTCAAATTTTCTTTCTTATTATAACTAAATTGTCCACATTTAGAAACCCCAATTTGTTCTTTAGTATGTAGCATTTTTCCATTGTCTTTATTAGAAGTAATACAGTTTATTTTTTCCTTCCAATAGGATATTGATTTAGATGAAGCTGCAGAGGATGAATTGGAAAAGCTGGACATAGCAATGTCTGCAATTTTTGCAAAGTACCGTGGAACCAAGAAAGGAAAGAAGGAACCAAAGAAGAAACTGAGAGATATACATTTGGAGTGTAGGTAAGTTCAAGTGAACTGTATTACAAGGTGTCATACTTCCGAACATCATTTTTGAAAAAGCCTTCCGTAACACATTACCCACATTTTGGTGAAATGCTATTTCTTCTCATGAATTATTCTTGGGAATAGGTGGGACATTGCCCCCTAGCTGGTTATAGTGGCTTAACAATTGCACCAGCTTGATGCAAAAGAGAGACTCAATGAGTACACCAATGAACCAAAGTGGGGGTAACATAATGAAGGAAGAAAATAAGACAAAACAAAAACACACTCACTCATCCACACTCATTTACTTACTTACTTACTTACTTGAAAACAGCCCAAAATAATTATGAAAATTAGAATTAAAAACACAACTTACCAACATCCATCCCATCTCTCCACACACAACCCCAACAATATGCTCAATGTTTCCTTTTTCAATCACTTTACAGAGCCTACGACTTATTGGAGGTGTACATTGAGCAGCACCCAAGCATGGGGTTCACTCTAGGCTTGGTAAGACCTCTCCTGGTGACTTTGAATTCTCTAGCCACCACGAACGAGAAGGGGGAGAAGAAGAATGACACCAGGATCATGAGATTAAGGTAAGACTTGAGACTTGAGACTTCGAGATTATAGTCATTGAAGTTCTATAACAAAAGATTTATATCTTTTTAACAGTAGGCCCCCATTGTATTCTTTTTTAGGTGTTGGTTATATATATTTATATACAGTTGGCCCTCAGTATCTGCAGGTTTGGCTTCCATGGGTTCAACTAAATAAAGCTTTTTGTAACAGTATATGCTTAATGCATGTGTTGTTACAAATAAATGGATGTGTAAGAAGAATCTGGTGAGCCCTCCTGCCATTTTACAGATCCTCATTGTCTCACTAACACATGTTGTTTGAGCAGTTTTCACCACACTTCTTAGTTCTTTGCTACCTTTTGTGTGCATCCTGCATTTTTGTGAAAAAATTGTCCTAAATGTATAACTTCTCTTTATATTTGAGTTATTAAATTATAGCTTCAAGTAAGTTTGCAGTGTTAAAACCTCTTTTTTTGGTGTGACATAGTACATATTGAGTACAAATATGGCTCTGCCTGGTATCTTTTATCCCCTAGACCTCAGAGCCAACTCTTCTTTATCTCTTTACCTCTTCCTACCCCATTAGGCTTTAACCTGTGTCTGAGTGGCTTCTCTTCCTTCCTAGTCTTCCCTCTTCACTTTTATATCCCTCTGAAACCACCCACCAATTGTTCCCCTGCCCCTTTTTCTCTTGGGAACCCTGCTGTTCCATCATGGAGTTACCTATTGGCATTATTTTTTTTTCTTTCTGTAGATTTTATTTTATTTATACATGCATATACAGATAATAAGGGCCAACTGTGTGTATTTGTATGTACAGAATGTATTTTTGTTTTGTATGAAATTCTTCAGATTTACTTAAGGTTTTTTTTCTAAATTTCTTGTTTTTCTTACAGGAAACTGCTTGATGTTTTAGGAGAAGTTCAGAGTTTTGAAAAAGTAGACATGAATATTTTAGAAATGTCTGAGGAACTGGAAACCTTTGTGACCAGCACCATTGACTGTAAGTATGAAATGGGAACTTTGAATATCCTTTAAGTACCTATAAGTAGCATATGATTAAAACTATAGTTTTTGTATGTATTATGTTATATTTCACTTGAGATTTGTCTTTTAATATTTCAAGAATATGTTTTCCTCTAATACAATCATGCCTTATTTCAGACAAGTTTGCTCTTAGCAGATATATAGCAAATTGCCACACACTGATGATTAAGTGCAGCTTGCAGATATTGGGTGAAACTGCACACCGGAGCAACCCAATCATAGATTTATTTTCGGAGCACTTATTCTTCATGCTAAACAAGAAGTTAGTGTTTTAGGGATTTTTATTGTTGTTAAAGATTTAATTGTTTTTTGTAGATACAAGTACTTTGTTATAATCCTTAGTCAGATATGATTATATGCATACAGGTGTGTAGACACACCTCAACCCAGTGTTATATAGAGCAAATGAACAACATGATTTAATATGTTGACTTCTTTTGCTTTAAACATTTATTAAGTGTGTTTGTACCTGCTGAAAGAATTAAATCCAGAATATAGGAACATCTTGTTAGAGGTTGCATTTTAGGTATATATTAATTCAAGATAATTATAATTAACGATATATATATACAATTAATCTATTGTATATATATATATATCCAATCATAGATTGTAGTGTCAAGTTTTGATGGTACTAATTTCAGTTGAGCTTGGCTTCCTACAGGAGTTTCATAGCCATGCATTTATTCCCCATATGTGCTGGGCCACGCCGATTCCCGTTATAACAAACCGCCAATAGCTGGGTATGGCTATAGCGTCATGACACACTAGAGCGAGTCAAGTGGAAAGTTCCGCTACATGTAGCAGACTTCCACGTTAATAATAGTACAAATATTAATAGCATTTGAAAAATTTACACTTTCCCTAAAAATTCAAGGAATGGGGGACTCAGTTTAGACCACATAGGACTTACTAATGAACTTGTTGGTAGCTGAGCTTTCTTAATTATCATGTTTCACTCAAATTCATTCATATCCAGCACATAATAGCTATTTTAAATTAGAGTAAAGGCTAATGTTGTGATAAAATGCTACAGGAGCAGTTAGCATGAGCATAAATTTGAAAAAGAGTGAAAATCCAGGAAAACATAATTATGACCCTTTATCCAATCATAACATTGAGGATGTTAAATGTATGTGTGAGTATGAAACTAATCTTAATATTTTTCATTATAGAGAACCTGAGAAGAAAATCCTTATGTATACTGGAGCCTGCTCACTTGACTGGGGTGCCCTGTGGAAACTGGTGAAAGATATGGTGGACTTTACATTTGAGAAAAATAACAAATACTTTGGGAGGACAAATGGTCTGTGTGTCCTCTCACTTCTGTTAAAAAATAAAGCTCTCTTCAGTCGAGCCACTACTGCAGAAGTAAAGCAGCTAGGAGAATCTGTGTCCCAGTGTCTTCTTGGCGTAAGTTTTCAGCTACCAGGATACGTGCATGTAGTTTGAAAAATTGTTTATTTTGTGTATTTTTTATCTAAATGCTCATTTATTATTTATTTAAACTTGGTGGCTGTGTATTGCAGCCTTTTATATTAGAAGTTGAGATGGTAATCATAATATGTTTCTTTTTAGATTCTCAAAAAGTTCAACCTTAGACAGCAAGCGCGTTTTGTGTCACGCCTGTTTGAATTTATGATTGTCCTGAGAGAGGTAAGTCTAATGTGACTTATTATGTAATTCTCTTTGATTAATTTAATGGAAACCTTGTAACAGTTTTGTTCAGAATGATATATACACATACATGTACACATACTGCTTACATATTAAAAGTTTCCCCCATTCTTGCTTGCAAAACGATACAATTATTATTCTATGAAAATCTACTTGAGGCTAATTAAATATCTTTTTGAACAGAATCATAGGGATCCTGATACTTCAGGAATTAGATGGGAGGAGATCCTCGTTGCAGTAAGAGATCTTGATAAGGCAATTCCAACTGCAAGTCGATCACCATTGAGGGTCTATTACAAAGAATTGGTCAGGGCACTGCATAGGTGAGTTGATTTGACCCAGTGTGAAAAGCTCTTTTGTCCTTATTGGGGGGGGGGGGGGGGATTATTTATTATCTCAAAAAGCTAAAAGTTCATCATACTTGGTCAGCTTTCAGCAGAGAACTTGACTTTTGTGAATAAATACTTTGCAATTATTGCATACAGTTTTGACCTCGTGAGACATGGCTGAAATCAGGCTCTCTCTCTAGTTGATATTTTTTTTTTTTTTTTTTTTTTGTTATTTAACCCAATGGCGCCAGGTATAGCAAATTAAAAAAAACTCTACGCTCTGGCGAACGGCGGCAGCGTGCTGCGGACAGCAGCACGCCACACATCGTACGTATTGTTATGACGGCGATAGCCGTGACCCGTCGCCATTGGGTTAACCTGTTACTGCTGGGTCACATGTATAGCTGCCATAACAAACTGCTTGATCTGCTGGGTATGGCTATGCTTCATGTAGCTAGACAGTTGCCAGTAATCATAGGAGTCTATGATGCCAAGAGATTTCTAATACCATCATTGAGGGAATAAAGTTGAGTTGCTTATGAATACTGGAATTTCAGAGATCCTAATCAGCAGGCTGCAGAGCCAGAAGGTAAGAAGCGGAAGTTTGAAGAGGAGGAGGAACGCAGGACTCAAAACAAGAGAAGAAAAGAGCTGGCGAGGAAGAAGCAGCAGAAGAAGAAGGCTAAAGCACAAGCGCTTCAAAAGGGACCAAAGAAATTCCTTGGCAATAAGGGTAAAGTGAAGAGAAAACGAGCAAGTCAGAAAAAGAGGACAAGGAGGTCAGAGGCATAAATAATCTCTGACAATAGTACTGTTTTTCTTTCTAAGATATATGTTGCATCAGGTTAGAAGCTCTATGTATGATTATAATGAATAATTATCTTTAACAGTGATTTTGTTTTATTTTAATTTTCCCCAGGTTTTCCTTAAGTGAAAAATCCAATTTTCTGAAAAAAAACAACCTATTTTCTCGAGTCAGACCAGCTGTAAATGACCCAGTTGAAGGGGTTTATGTAAATATGTTTTTCCAGTACAAACCCGCTTTGGGGCTTACAGCAAGCCAAAAAGAACTTAAGTTCCCAGCTCCTTAGTATGAATATTCAGAGAATTTTCTCATTTTTACTTTCAAGCTCATATTCGTATAGTCTTACCAGTTTCTCTTTTTTACTTTCAAACTCGTATTCCTATAGCCTTACCACTGTCCACAAAGATAGATTTAAATATTACATCAAAAAAGGATTCTCATATGCATGGAAGCATTAGCCATTTACTGCCAGGTCATATGTTTAGCCGTCATAACAAACCAATTGATCTGGCGGGTACGGCTATACGCGTGGTGGCGTGCTAGAGCGCGTCAAGCAGTTAGTTCTGCTACACCCGTGTCCAGCAGCAGGACAGTTGCCTCATATCGCTAGATTCTTTGACACTGAGCGATTTATAATACCGTCACTGAGGGATTAAAAGTAAATTCTGGACTGCAAATATTTTTATTATATGCAGCAAATATTACATTATCACATGACTGAGGAGGTAATAGCTCAATAATAAAATTAATACAAATAATTAATAATATAATAAAACAGCCAATTAAAAATTATACAGAGAAGTCAATCGGTGTGTTTGGCTTTCCTTTTCCGAGCAAAATGTGAAAGTGTGAACATAATCAGTGCTATAGTAATGAGTGCTAAAAGCCTTTTGGGAGTAAAGATGTCATCCATTGACTTAATATCAGAGAGCATTTCACCAGCTTGAACACAAAGAAAGTTATAAGGCAACAGACCTGAAAATAAATGCATAACTTTAGGAAAAAAAAAAAAAAAAAAACTTACCACACTAATATTTGTAGTATCTTCAAAATATAAATTTCATAACCAGTATATATCATTATTGTATATCATTAGCAGTGGTTCCCAACTTTCCCTAAAACTCACAGCCCAAGATATTTTGACTAAATGTTTTACCCCCAACAAAACTGATATTAGACTTGAATATGATATAGTCACATTATCATTACCATCCTTATTGATTCACATAAAATACTAGATTAGAAAGACATATCACAAAGAAAAAAATCATTATTTGTTGCACCTGTCATGCAAGGTTAGGAACCCCTGCTCTACAGTAGGAAATTAGTAGATACTAACCAAAGAACACAGAAAGGAAGAACATAAGAAGAGGCACATTTACGTAGGGTGCCATGATGTTCAACAGCCAATTTGGAGTCATTGGGAAAACTCGCAGACTTACTAAAAAGAGGAAAAGCTGGTTTTCATTCTCGGAGATCTGTAAGACAGAAAAATCACTTTAATAGACAATTTAAATTAAGATCATTTCTTATCCAAGTAATCTATTCATATTCAATAGTACTTAAAATAAAGCTTTAAATTACCTACCTTCTCTCTAAACCAATTTATTTTTGTTGCAAACTTTCTCTGGATGATTTTCTTTCCCACAAGCCGGGAGAGGAGAAAGCAGTTTGATGCCCCAGTTGCTGTTAAGACACAGCATAATGGAAAACCAAGAGGCCAACAACCTAGCAAGGCTCCACCAAGAAGATTCTGAAAGAGAACATGAGTAATATGCTTCCTTTAAACAGGCCATGCTGAATTTACATATACTTTTACTCCTCAGGTTTACTGATATAAGGAAACACTTACCAACAGTGCAGATCCTGGTATAGCAAATGTCTGTTTGTATATATATGCTGATGAAAACAAGAAGACAACATAGTACCAGTGATCTTCCTTATATGCACTTGAAACTCGTACCAGTTCGCGCAGATCATCTAAAGACTTTGGGAAGTGCAGGTCCTACAATATAAGAAGTTATTTTAGTGATTATTCATAACTTCACGAATACAGTCACTGGTTAATAGTTCAGCACAATGATTTAAAGGTGGCAATCATCAGTTAACATCACCACCACTTGGAAAACTGACCAACCACCAGCCCATATAATTTGCATCTGCCAAAGCTGACCTTACAATAGTTGAAGCTGCTATATCACTTTTGATTACTAATATTTTACCCAAATATATACCTCCTAAAGTAACATGATTTTGCCGTCACTGGTTTGGAAAATCCACTATTCCAGCATCTGTCTGGTCCAAGGCTGCCCTACTAATTAGATTCAACCTGTACTAAAAATAATTACAATTCAATCACACTAGGACATAATGAACAAAAATACAAACATTAATGTGTACACACAGCTAACATGAAACACTGCCACAACAGAAACTTAGCAAAAAAAAAAATATACACATTATTTTATTGTTTCTAGTTTGGCAGCATTTCACTTTATAAGGAATGAATTCATGGTTGTGCTTGCTGTTCAATATTTGTTTTTATTAAATGTTGCATTATAAGAACTCTGCCTGTTCCATCAGACTACATTCAACAATTCTGTTTCCTAGCTTCCTAACAAGTAAAATTTTATCCAAGGAAGTGCTGAAATTATTACTCCCACAACCAGAGGTTAAAATAATAATAATATGACTTAAATGATGGAAGTGTACATGAGGCAACTAAATAAACAGAAAAAAAAGGCAGTCATTAATCTAGCCAAAGAAATTATCCTCAATCAAGGAATGCTTGCAAATAGTTAGCAGGGACATAATCTGTTGTGTAGTGGTGGCTTGTTTATTTGTATAATATAATGTATATGAAGGTGTTATGTATGTATATATACAAACACTGCAGGTGTTTATTTATGCCTGTGTCATAACATGTGTGTATTATTCTTTTTACAATGTGTGAAATATTCTAAAACATTCAGAATAAGACCATAAAATGTACTTACAGGAGTGATACCATTCCTCAGTGCAGGCCGATTCACAAAGACAAACCAAAGAAAAAAAGATGCTGTAGCAAAAGCAACGGGTGCAATTAACAGCCTTGCATAATCTCTCCTTCGTATGCCTTCCATTTTACTGTAAGAATAAAATTAAAATTAAAGAACCAAACACTGCTATTTACAAATGTAAGTAATAAAAACAAATATAAGAGCACTGATAGTGCAGTAATGTAAGCTAACTGATGTTATCAGGAATACCTGTAAGGTTTTGATAATAGGAAACAATGAAATAAAACTTTGCTTTTGATTTTGCTATTAGTCACTATGAAAACCATCCTCAGAGGAATTAAACTTTCAGGTTACTCTCTTTAAAAGAAGGAAAAAGAGAAAGAAAACAATAACAATAAAACAAAGAAGGTAAAGTTAACAAACAGTTTCCATAAAATTATATAAGTAAATATCTGAATCTGAAGTAAACTGACAAGGGTATAATGTAAAAACATATCTGTCTGAAAGGCTGTTTCTCAACATAAGTTAAGTATCAAAATACCTTTGGCTTTGTAAAATTATCCAAGTCTGTTATGTTCATATTAAGAATATAAGACAAGACAACTACTAAAATATGATAAATGAGGTTTATGACAAGCCAACTAATTACTTCATAACAGAGGTTTCTTAAAGAAAAGGGTGTAAATCTACATCACCCATAAAGTTCTGAAGCTATGCCAGAGAAAATGTATTACACAAAATCAAACTTATTTGCAAAAATTATGCATTAGTGTTTTTCCTATTACAAAAAATGCAGATTGGAAGAACTGCCCTGTATTGGGACCTCTTATGTTAAAACTAACTACAAAAGGCACTAAAGTAAAAACCTAGATTTCCATCAATAATACAAATCAGTTACATATATCAAGTGCACACTAGGAGGGGGGGGGGGGCATTTTCCCATTTCCCATTAAATAGGCTTTAATGCAATAGTTACTCAATTCTTAAAGACTGCATGGGAATACTCAGCTTCAGTATTGTCTAACATGCACACAAATAAAAGTACAGGTGTTGCTGTTTACTTGCATCCAGTTATAAAGTCCAAGCATTTGGAGAAATCATATTCCTTAATTCAGACCATAAAGTGACATGATGATTAAGGTAATGCCTTAAAAACAAAATCACTATTGGCTAATAAAAATTATTCCGCAGAATGTGAAGGTAAACCTACAATTACTTATAAGAGATATAACAACACATCTAAGAGTTGCTCCCCATGAGAAGGGATACCAACAAGAGAGAAACTGAGACACTCCAGGAATCTGCTTATAGAGCTCAGTGAACTCAGATGTACTTGTCACTGCTACAGCTACTTGACAGAATACGTGATCAAACAATACCCCATGACAGACCTTATGTTTAACTTCAAGTAAAATGTAGGAAAAGTATATCTGACCATCCAAAGACTGTATAGCAAAGGTCCTGGAAGGGTATAATCACCACATTTTTGCCTAACCTATACTAGCCATAACTCCTAATCTCATTATGAAGTAGTATCCTTCTGGAACAGTGCAGGATTAACTTGTTTTTGTTTTGCATCCTGCTTGAGAAGCAGCAGCCCACTTTGGAGATGAAATGTATTGATGTTTTTGCCACCAACTAATAACTGGTGGATAGGTCATCTCATTGAACTTATACTTACTACTTATCAAAATCATACATAAAAAAATTATTTGGTGTTAAAATAAACTGCACAAAGTAAAGGTTAGCCCACATTATCCCCCGTGCTTCATGTTTAGGGAATGTTAAAATATCCTATCTCTTGACAATTTAGGGCTGGTGATTTATGGTCAGTTATAGACCCAGTCAGAGCTCTATCTGCCAAATTATATGTAGCAAAATTTCATGAGGCCTTGTTAAAGCATGAAGCACTGAGGCCAAAATATCACATGCAGTCTTTTTGTCCAAGGAAATTGAATCTTCATAATGGAATAATCTTTAACTTTAATACTAAATCACACAGCCCACCAGCTATTTCACAGCAGAGAAATCAGCTTGACTAAGAATACTCTCACTGTCATTCACAGCACACAAGTATTTTTTTAAAATAATCCAGCATGAAATTTTGGTTAATGGGGGTTGATGGGGCTCATCAACTCTCTACCGGGAAACATTCTTCACCTCGGTATGTACAGCATGATGGAACTGAAAATAGGGAGCAATGAGTGGACTTAGGCTGTGGTCAATGCTGTCTGTGATTTTTTTCCTTTATTTGTGGCATTACTTTTAAGTTATTTCTTGTACCAACAACTTCAACTTTTACACCTCTACAAATATATCACCTTCAATTTGCCCTACCTTAGTGCATTCATAAAGATTAACCCAAGATATAATCTGCAGAGATGAATGGTAATGCCACAAATAAATGAAAAAGATTGCAGAAAGCACCGTTCACAGACTACATTCACTCATTGCTCCTGAGTTTCAATTCTATCTTGTACACAGATTGTTTAATAAATTTAGAAATAATTCAGGTTTTCATGGGTTAGGACTAATCTGAGAGAATTTGAGAACCCTGTCCTTGGTGTTCATTACAAAGCGATTTTCCGAAACTACTCCAACAAAACTAGTTATATGATGCAAACCCCGGCATCTTAAGATAACATTTTCTTTAACTACTATCATAGTAGCACTGCTTTTGTAGCTAAAACACGGCTTAAGTCTCCCTTTTACTGACCTAAAAAGAAAGTTTGAGTACCTGACTATTCCAAGGCAACTTCTATAGTGACAGACGAAGCGTGTAAGATTAGATATGGATTATAGTATGGTTTGACATCTCCTGATAATCAACGAAGATATATATAGATATGCATTCGTTATCTATAAGGTTTCTTCTTGTTCTGACAGACAGCTTAAGACATTATGTCATCGAGAGTTTTAGAAAAGAAGTCGTTGCTTTTCGTTCAGTTTCCGAACAATCTTATTTCGGGCGTCGGGCAGCTCCTCTGGTTCCCCCAATGGTGGGGTCGTCGTCGCGGCAAATCAGCTGATTCGTGTAAACAAAGACACACATCTTTCAAAAGTGAATCATATCGCAAAAAAAAAAGAAAAAAAAACTTATTCATTATTCACGCGAACTTAATCTTCACACGCTCTTTGGAGATACTCACGTGGAATATTTAAAAAATCGAATCAAAGATAAGATAATAATGAAGCTAATGAAATCGGACCCAATGTTGCAGTCGAGGCCGACCAATGGCCGAGCCAAGCCAAGCGGAGCCGAGTTCCGATTGGCCAGCTGGTCCCGAGGGCCGTCGGAACCACCTGCCTGTGACATCACGGAGGACCTTCGGACTGGGACAATGGACGACATTCTGACAGGAGGTAAATAGGGAACTAGGGCCGCCCCGATTATGAAACGTGGAACAGTGTGAGGTGCTTGGGATCATAGATGCAGTGAGAGGGAAACGAGGAGGAGGGGGGAAAGGAAGGAGAAACGGGAGCAGCATTTGGTGTTCCGGATGGCCAGCAGTGCAGGTTGGCACTAAGTCAAGGTTGTGCCAGAGTGCCAATCTTTATGATTTTGATACCATCGTACGCATCTGAATATCAACAGGAAATCATAGCCATTATAATATCTGAAATCTTGGAGTGAATATTGCCTATGAGTCCATGTGCTTTCACTCTCATTTCTCATTTGATCTTGTACTATTCAAATTTATGCTCTGAAATGTCCTGCAACTTTTAATTAAAGCTTACTAATTAATTGACAACGACATTCAAGATTAGACTTTATCCTCGTAGTTGTACTGGCTAATTTCTAACTAAATATCAAATCTGCTTGAAATTAACTGTGATCTGTAATGAAATATTGCAACCTCAATTTCATCCTGATAGTAGGGCAGTGTCAAGGATTTGTTGCAACCTCCATCATGAACATTCTTGCAGTGTGTAACTTGTACTGGTTCTTATTTTATGATAAGTAATTATGGATTTTTTTTTTTTTTTGATTGACTTGCAAGCATATGCAGAGACCAGTGGTAGATGTGAGGGTGTAATAGGAAAATTTTCTTTTCCTTGTGTCATACTAGCATTTACATAAATTGACCTCATTGGTTTTTATTATCAGTTCTGGTTAAAAATCAAAATACACACATTCAGCCAAATGTTATAATATTAGTGCCAATGGCTATCTCTCCTTCCCTTGTATTTGTACATAATAGAAGTTTACATGTGCCCACCTAATCATCCTCCTACTAAGGGGGACTAACACCCCTAAGCCCTACCCTTGTTGTCAAAAAACCACAACATGCACATAGCAAGATGGGGCTTATGGTTAATCAGTAGGAGGGCTGCAAACCTGTGAGATCTCCACCTGCCTTATTTTCATGCAGGTTGTTTGTCTTCTAGGATTGGGGTCGGAGGGCAGAATCCTTCCTTTTATGGGGGGGGGGAATGTGGAGGTGCGGTCCCTGTCACCTTAAATATGCCCTAGCTTTAGGGAGAGGATCAATTACACTAAGCCTGGTGTATAGGGGTTAAGTCGAATAAACTATGTGGAGCACAAAATAATCTTCTGAATCTGGACTTGGAATTAGTCTGGACGTACTTTCATTTGTTTTGGTCCTGGCAAGGTAAACATGGATGGGGACTTAGCCTCAGAGCGGTGCCATGCAGAGCCTATTTTTGTCATTTCCCGGGAAATATGAGGCCACTGCAGATTTAGTTGTATTGATTCCTACTCTATTTTTTATGCTCTACAAGATGGCAATGTCCATTTTGCTCTACCTCCGTCCGTTGCTCTCAGTAACATTAACCAGAAAGAATATTTCAAGAAAAGACATAAATTTTTTTCTTGACCTCCCACAGATGATAATTTTTATATGTCAAAATCGAACAGGGATCCCCCCCCCTCCCCTCAGAAAATGAATATCCGGAAATTAATAAAATAATCCGCTGGGTATTACAATTTGGTTTAATGACTGAAATATGCTAATAATCAATAAAAACTCAGTTTGAATGCTATGTAATGAATCTTATACATTTCATATTGAAATTTGATATGAAAAATCAACCTTTTCATTCAGAATATTCTAAGACATTGAAATAGACCCCAAAACCCATACAGATGGTCATATTTTATTATTAACTTTATGACTACTTTTTGGTATTTTTCAGAATGTGAAGTCTAGTAACATGTCATACGCATTTTTGGAAAATAACTAAAACTATTTCTTTCTTTTAGGGGGTAACTATGCTGGTTCAAAATTACACCTAAATATCAAGGAATAGGATAAGGGAGCTTAGAGGAGTGTTTTGGAGGATGGATTATATCAGAATTACATTTATCTCTACAGAAATATTTCTTGAACTTTAGGAAAAAAAGTACCTTGTCTTATCTTTCATTTCCTGTTTCATTGCAACTGTTGTGTTTTTACCTATGATTACTATGTCTTCTGTTTATTCAAGTCTGGGTGTATCATGATGTATTCAGTAACATTCTAGGAAGTTGCTGTAGAACATTATATGGAGTTTCATAAGCAATATTGGCTGTGTTTTTGGCTTCAGTACAAAATTCTAGTGTCTAATTATTTGTCAAAATCCATTGGGATACTATTGTTGCTGGTCACAAACAAGTAAGTCAATCTTCTTAAAGATACCTCAGATCAGAAAAATAGATTATGATAAATTTGCTTCATACTTTAGTCTTTCACCTTCTAATGAGCTTACCATTTGCCAGATATCCGACCAGTAAGACGGGCTCCACCACCACCCAGATCTAAGCCAGCCGTCCAACAGCCCAGGTAAATATATTGCTTAAGTGTTAGAACAACAAAGACATGTTATTTTCAGCAAAGCATTACTTTATGCTGATTTTGTTTAAGAATGGTTTTTGTGTAGCTTCATGTTTCATTTAAAAAATGTATAATCATTTGTATTACCGTTTCTATTTGTTTTGCATGTCTTTCAAAAAATTAGAATATATATGTGGTGAGTTTGATCCAGTGCATTAGAACAGATGTGTCCTCTGTTTTTTGGTTTGATTTGGTTGTGCTACATAGTCACTGAGTAAGTTGCTTAGAGCTGACATGATTCAGTTAATAATGTGATATGGCTTTAATATAACCATTGATGCTTTGGTAGGTATAAGATTAGTTGAGAGTATTGCTGTGTAGAATTTTGGTACAGATGAACTAAAGCATATCCAACTGTATAGATGAAACCTTTATAAACTTCAAAGTAAAAAGCAAAACTTTGTTCATCCTTATGATGCATAATACATTAAACAATGTAGATGTTCTCTGATAGCCACTACCTTCTTTGGTTTCATTCCTGCCAAAGCTGATGAGCTGTTGCTGGTTTCATGTATGAATAATAGCTTCAGTAACTACCAGTAACTGCTCTCAAATCACAGATACAGGCTCATGTATTGTATAACTACCCAAGTAAAGTGCAGTAAATCTTTCTCTAGAGCATATAGATGAAAACTTTTCTGATTTTTTGTTTGTTCGTGGGTTTAAATACTTGTCTACCACCAAGTACAGAAAACTAGGTTGCCTTGGCCTTGTTTCCTAAAGGATACTGAAAAGAGCAGCTGATATATATGTTTTTTTTTTTTTTTTTTTTTTTTTTTTTTTTTTTTTTTTTTTTTTTTTTTTTTTTTTTTTTTTTTTTTATTGTTGATGAGTTGAATCTTAACCCAATGCTGCCGGGGAAAATTAATAAAATATGGGGAAAATGCTTTACTCAT
>NC_061831.1:3191883-3194383 GCF_019202785.1 Penaeus chinensis
ATATTATTGTTATTACCTTCCTTGATAATACAGGAGGAAGATCAAGACCGTCCCTATGGGATAGCAGAATTTGACTTTGAAGCTTCACAGCAAGATGACTTGAGTTTCAAGGTAATTATATTTGGTACCTACTTTCCTACCATTCTCTGAATATGGAAAATTGGCTACAGCAGTTTGAACACAAAATTACATAGTTGAAAGTGGATGTTTTTTTTTTTGTTTTGTTTTGTTTTTTCCATTATACTCTCTCATTTCGCTCATTGCAATGTAGTGTATTTTTTTTTTTTTTTACAGACAATCTTTAATTTTAATTATTGTGTGAGGCAAATATAACTTGACTTTCCATACTTTTTTTCTGATAAGTTTGCTAATCTTTATCATCAGAGTGGTGACTTGATACAGTTGCTGTATAGAATGAACGATGACTGGTTATTTGGCCGTTGCGGACACAAGGAAGGCATGTTCCCACAGTCTTTCATAAAGGTAAGTTCAAGTCAGTGAATTATTGCACATTTTAAAGTGTTTTTAAATTTAAATTGTCTCTTGGGGAACACTATATCCTAATAATATTCATAGCTTGAGAAATATACTGCTACAGGATGTGAATGAACAATATCCATGGGGGCATAAACACTATATGGAGATACCATAAAAATGGTTGTGATTTAATTTCACAAGAAAATTGCACCACATAAGATAATGACTGAAAGGTACTTAATGCCATATAATGACAGTTGACTGATGAAGGTACAGAGGTATATTAGAAAGGTAATGATCAACATATTGCATTGTAATGACTGGATGTTTGAAGAAGGTTACAAGTACATTGAAATTATGCCTTGGCTCACTGGATAAAATCAGTGCAATGAATGGTATAGGTGCTTATGCTCATGTATACACAAGGTTTTGAAACTTGTTCATAACCAAGCACATCCACACACATGTACTCATGGCTACATTTTTGCATACAATATGTATTATTCACATTTATTATTATTCATATTTATTATGAACTTCTTTCCAGATTGTCGTGCCCCTTGCTGGTGAACAAGCTTGCCCAGACTCATCGGCTTCTTCATCCATAACACAAACCTCTTCCAGTGAGACCAGCAACACATCAAATGTTGTCACAGCCCTGTATACCTTCCAGGCCGAGACACCTGAGGATCTCACCATTATGGTAGGTGAACTTCCAGTTTCATAGTGCTGTATATAGTTACAGTCCACTATGGACTTGGAAATTCTTTGTCCTCCTGGATAATATAAACCAAAGATTTGCTAGTGCCAGCCCTACCTGTACACAGGGTTCCAACACCTGGGCTGGAATTGTCAGAAGTTGTAATTGATTGTCTGGCAGTAACTTGTGAATAAAGGGGGAGGGATGTTCATAACAGTGTGAGTGATATTTGTTTTTTTTTATCATCACCACCACCACCACCTCCCTACTTAACCAAGGTTAGCATTTTTTTTGTTTTTTTTTATCTAGATTTTAATGGTATGTGCAGGGCATCCCTCCCTTTTATTCTGTTATAATAAGGGTAAGCTACATCTTTGCCCTCCATTCAGTTACAAAGAAACCCAGACTTTTCAGTGAAAACTGTCAAGTTGAACTAACTGCACACTTTTAGGCTAATAGATGCTTGATTTCAAGGAGCCTGAAGCAAAATATTAACTGAAAATAAATTGGGTTCATAAAGCTGAAATATAAGATGTTATTGCCATTTGGAATAGTACCCCTTTCTGGTAACAAAGTACCAAATTTTTACTGTCAGGTTTGGGCAAAAATTATTTTAGTTTTGTGCATATATTTTACCACCCATTTTCTGCTTTTGCAGTAGTGTTACCTGTATATACTCTGATACCAGAATCTGGTATTACACACACATGCACTTTGGATATAAATTAATCATTAAACCTAAGTTTTGATGATGCAAGTTATAAATCATGTATTTAACAGTGCTCCCATTGCATGCTTTTTACAGGAAGGCAGCCGGGTGTGTGTGACAGGACGAATCAGTGAAGAATGGTTGTATGGGGAATGTGAAGGAAGGGTTGGGCAGTTTCCGGCAAATTTCATTGATCAAATACCACAAGGCCTTTTACAGATGTGACAGCATATTATTTAGGGTGTTTTGAGACTCCATTAGGGTTGATTTGTTGATATTGTAGGTTAAACCTGGTAATACTCACATTTAATTTTGTTGAGAAGAGGAGCTGATACTTTAGAAACATTCCTTTGAGAGCGTTAAACAAGGAAGTTCTTATCATCCCTCGCTTCACTATGATACCTACACTTAAGTTTAAAGATATTGTGACCAGTGAGTAAATTCCTGTGAGATAGTTGCCAAAGAAAGTAGTAGTGATTACTGTATTTATATATATACAACAAATAACAGATTGTTGATTTAAAATCGAGTGATATGGTTACTAAACTTGGCAATTGATGGTTCTAAACTCTAAAAACTAGCATATTTTAGTTCCTGTTTTGTACAAATATAAA
>NC_061831.1:3199383-3224383 GCF_019202785.1 Penaeus chinensis
CCCTTATCAGCCATTATTTCATAATGGCTCTTTGGCAATGGAAAAATAGCTGTTTCCATTCTCACAAACCTGATCTTCATCATCTTCTCTTCCTGTAACCATCCATTGTCTGTCTCTGCCTCCTCTCTATCCAATTCCCAAGGTATGAGAGCCGTGTTGAAAAGATGAAAGGCTGATGTGAACAGCCTAAGGGAGCCATGGACAAGATATTCCTGTTTAGACTCTCCCCAATCCCTTATCCGTTGTTGTCATGGGGGAGCTTAGGAGACGGAGACTGAGGCCCAATGCCAGGGATCACCCCTACCCTGGGCCTTAGCCCTCAATTTAACTTATTTTCTATTCTTCCCCTCAGCTTTTCCTTTTCTTCCCCTTCCTAAGGTGTGAGAACCATGTTGAAAGAATGAAATGCTGACATTGTGCCTGTCATGAATGGCCTATGGAAGCCATGGGTAAAATATTCCCCTATTTAGTTATCTAGCCCTTACCACTCAAGGGATCCTGAGGGGTGGACCATTTCTGTCCCGAATATACTCCAGACTTATCATGGCCAGTGATGAGGATTTTTTTTATCCCTACTAGGTGCAATGATGTTTGATTTTAATGACCCCCCAGTTCCCAGACCCCAGGCTCTCCTTTGACCACGACTCTGAACACTACTACTACCCCGTCTTTACTGCCTACTATAAAGTCAGTCCAGTCCAAATCATCCACCAGGTTATTACTCAACCTCGAGGAAACATTCCTCCTCTCCCATGATCCTCTACTTCATCATCTACTACCCCCTCCTCCCTTATTATTACTTTGCAGCCTTATTATCCATCTCTCTGCAGTATTCAATGCCATTCCCTCTTCCACAAGGCCCTGTCCTTCTACTACCCCCATCTCTACAAATCTTTTGAGTACTGTTTTGCCCAGCCAAATGGGATTTATTTTTTGTGATCCCCTAGTAAGCAAAGTTTCCTTCCACAGACACCCCTGCTTGTTCCTGCCTCGTCACAGTTACATCCAAATCCCAAGCTAAAGCATTATCATTGCTAACTAACTTCACTGGCAAACCTGTTCCTACACAGCCTCATCCCTCCCTCAAAACTTGTACTAGAAATGTCGCCATCTCCCAGACAAACTGCCCTGTCTACGGCATAATTGGTCAGATTGTGGAGAAGACCTACTTGCCTGCCCCTTCGACTATGATGCAGTATCAGTACAATGCTACACCATTCCCCTTGGGGTCATAAGTCCTCCACCAACATTGCCAAGATTACTCTCTGTAAACATGACCTCCTCCTTGATGCTTATATTAGAGAAGAGTTCCTCCCTGTCCAGCCATGTCATAATTGTTGGCGTCTAGGCCACCCTGCCAAACACTACTGCTCCATATCCTGATGCATTTTATGTAACTAACCTAGTCATGCATAATCACACACATGTGCCAATTGTGGTGGTGTGCCAAAAATTGTGGCTCTCATAATGTATTTTATATGAGCTGCCCTACCTACAAGTTTGAGTCTGAGGTGGCAAATCTCAGATGCAAACTTGTCCTCACTTTACTGAGGACAGACAAAAAGCATGCAGATGAGGTTTTTCTCTTACTCCATACTCCAGTGCTGTCCTCTGCTCTACAACTCCCCCTACCCCCTTAGATCTTCCTCATTCCACTTTAGCACCTCCCTTTCCCAATGAAATTCTTTAGCCCTCCCAAACCAAGACACCCGAATCTCCACAAGTATTCCAGACACTTCAATCTCTTCTTCTCTGATACCTACCTCTCATCCTCCTCGCTCAATTCATCGCACAAGACAAGCTAAACATTTCACCCCTTCTTCTACTGCATCCTCTCCTACATCAACCTCCTTCTTCGCCCCTCACGTGTGTTCCTTCCTCTCCCTCTCATAAGAAAATCTTTGTTTCTCAGACCTTCCCAACCAATTCAATTTCAGAAATGCTTTAAGACATTCAATACTATCTAATCATGACTCAAGATAACATGCCTACACCCCTTCCATCTTCCAATCTCTCTGTTCCCATTCCCTCGACACTCAAAGTAACTGCTAACATCCATCCTCATCCTACTCATGTTCCCCCTACACCCCTTCCTCCCAACGCATCCCATTCCCCCCCTGCTTGAGCTGCATCAACTTCCCCTTCTTCCCCATTATCCCTGCTACTCCCCCTGGGATACACATATGACTCCCTTATGTTACAACCCCCTTCCCTTGATTCTCTCCCTCCTGAAACTGATCTAATTTCCATATACCCCCCCCTTTCTCCTTTTACAAAGCCCTAATCCCACACTTCTTCCTTTGACAATTTTCACCCTGAGCATTTCTTTTACAGACATTTTGAACCTCCCAACCTTGTATCTCTAGATGTGTGCCATGGTAGAACTTAGACTGCATTAAAGCGCTTCACTTGCAGCAGTTACAGCTATAAGCAAGACACCCCTAGACAATTTCCAGCCCTTGTTTTTGCCATACCAGCCATAACTCCTTCATTACATCTACACTTGTCCCTGCTGTCTGGCGTCGGATCCATAAACTCTCAGGCAAACATCCCCCTACCCTGTTCCCATCTTACAGATTCATGGTACTCTCATCTCTGATCCTCTCCAAGATGCAACGGAACTTGGTGCCTATTTCAGCCAGGTCATAAATGGCTAACTTTTCTCCCCACTTTTCTGCCAGAGAATGCAATCCCATCTCCTTCTCCCTGTTGTCTGTAAAGTCTTACAATGCTCCTTTTTCTTCCTATGAACTTGATGCTGCCTTACAATCGTTCTCCAGCACCCACTGTATGCTCTGACACCTCCCACCTAGGTCTCTGACCTTCCTGTTATCTATCTTCAACCGTATTTGGAAATTTTCTTCCCCATGGGTGTGAAGCTCTTTTTCTCCCCTTCTTGAAACCCAATGAATTTGGTGCCTTCCTTCAAGATTTCCATCCCACTGCTTTGATTAGCTGCTTGTGCAAACTACTCTAGCAATGGTTCACTTCTACTTCATATAGTATCTTGAATCTTGCAGCCTTGTCTCTCCCTCTCAGTTTGGATTCCATTGTGCCCTAAGTGTAGTTGCTCCCCTTGCTCATTTTGAGATGTTACATCTGGATTTGCTCTCCATGATTCCACATTAACCAAGAAGGTATATGATACAACATGGCGGTACCATACTTTCCCATTCCTCAATTCAGCCCGGAGTCTGCGGCTGTCTAGGTCAGTGTCTTAAAAAAAGACATTAGTCTGAGCTACGATGAAATCACCTGCATGATTCCTAAAGTCATATCCATTTTCTTCATCCACTCAGGAAGAGGTGGGTATACAAGAGCATGTGACAGAAGATAGGGTGGAACATTTAGATTACCTGGTGCAACAGGTAACATGAGAAGGAGGAAGGGTAGAGATTGGTGTATCTGGATTTAGACTGGAAAAGGAATTTGACTTGGGAGAGAGAGAGTTGAGGTAGGATGGTTTGGGGTACACGGAAGAAGTACTGGGGGAGATGCCGAGTTATACTGAAAAGATGGGAGGGGAGCAGAGCAAAGGACAGCCTTGGAATAGATGAGAGAAAAAAAACCTTGAAGACGTGCTTCCTCACGTAGAGTGAGGCCTAGTTTGATTCTAAGAATTGCTCCTCAGATTCAAGCCTGTTGGCAGGGCAACTCCTATATAATACATAATGGGAGCCACCACAGTTGGCAAATATACATGACTGAGCAGAGCAATTTTAACAGTCATGACCAGGTTGGGCACATTGAGGGGGCCAGGCTGTGGAGCGAGTGTTTGGCTGGGTCGCCAAAAAGCAAAAATTTCTGACATTGACAGGGATAGGGTTAATTTGGTCGAAGAAGGCAGGACACTCAAGCAATATAAACTTCATGGGGGAGGTCATTTCTATGGAAGCTAATCTTGGTAATGTTGGTGTAGGTCTTACACTGGCCTCTGGGAGGAATAGCGTAGCAATGAATCATAGGGCAGGCAAGCACATTTTCACAGGCTGATCAGCTGATCAGTCCTTGTCGTAGACAGGGCAATCAGTTGGGGAGGAGTGAGGTTAGACAGAAATAGGTCTGCTAGTGAGGCCAATCAGGGTAGATAGTGCACAAGCTTGTGACTCAGATGTAATTGTGACAAGGTGTGAACGATGAAAAAGACTGTGAAAGGAAACTTTGCCTACTTGTTTTTGGAGACATTGTTGGAAGAGAAGGGTATTTTTAGAGTAAGGGGCTGTAAGGTGGTGCGGAGTGAGGTAGTACTGTGGGGAGGAAGACAATAAGAATGAATAGTGGTAAGAAGGGAGGAGGGGGAAGACAAGAGGAAGACTGTGCAAGATGAGATGTTGGGAGAGAGGAAGCTTATTCTGAAGTAATGAACTGGGTGAATGATTTAGAATGGATTTGACAGCAAACACCAAAGAGGGGGTATAGTATCAGTGGTTGAAGCTGGGATCAAAGGAGAGGCAGGGGTTGGGAATCCAGAGAAGTCAAATCAGTTAGGCTAGTTGATTATAGTGCAAGCCTTAATGCCACTAATAAAGGTACAAAATCTTCGTTATTGGTGAGCCTGAAATATATGGGGAAGAGAAATGGTTTAGCCCTCAAGGGCCCCATAAGAAGTAATAGCTAGTTAATTAACCAAGGGAATAGCTTGCCCATGGCTCCTGGAGGCTGTTCAGGAGTGATGCAAAGCCAGCCTTTCATTCTTTCAGCATGGCTCTCACACCTTAGGAAGTGGACAGAAGGGATTGAAAAAGAGAAGGAAAAGACCATGCAAAATTACTTGAAGTGAGGGCAGAGGTCCAAGGTAGGGGTGATCCCCTAGATTGAGCTTCAATCCATCTCCTATGCCCCCACCATGATAACAGGTGGCATGGGTTGAGGGGGTAAAAAGATCATATAGTTCCATCTCATAGGGAAAATGTCTTAGGTGATGATACATGTCTACAATTGATCATCCTCCTTAACTTACGTGTAAATACCAGGTTTCTTCTTATTAAGATTAATCACAACTTAATCTGTAACTCATTAACCCCTTGCCGATGGGTACGACGTGTAGGCACGTGCTATGCCCACTGAGAGTACTTGTTTGATTGTTTTTACATATAGATGGCTACACTTGTACTAAGTCACCAATTAGCCAGTTACGAGTACTGCCTGTCTTGCCTGTTTACCCTTTTCTTTGATTTACAAAATATTTTACATTATCTTATTTTGCTGTTACTAATGTTAAAAAACATTATAATAATTATAATGTTTATAATAAAAATAACACCATGGGTATTCATAGCACTAGTAAAAAATATTTTTCCCGCCAATTCAAATCAGGTATGGTCACAAGGTCTACTAATTGACTCCTTTGTGGCTAAGCACTAGGAGAGCCATCTATGGGCAGACATTTCACAAAAAAAAAATATAGAAAATAGGCACAGCATTTTCCCCATTTTTTTGTTCATTTTCCCCGGTGGCATTGGGTTAAAGAACTACAATTTGGAAATAAACTAGGACCATTTTCTGAACTCAGGAAAGAGAATCTACATAATAGCTTTCTCAATAATATATATCTGGCCAAAAGTAGCTTCATCTTACAAATGTACAGAAAAAAACAACTCTATTGACAAAAAAAAAAATAATAATAATAATATATCACTCCTTTATATATTAACAGGCATTTTCATAAAAATCCAGAAAAATACTTTCCATCAATGTTTCGAAATTTGAACACCATTTAGCTCCCAGACAGTGGTTAAACATGAGTAAATTTTCCTATTTTACAAATATGTTTCAACCTGAAAAGATATAAAACATTTGTTTATGCCTAAAGGTGCAGGGAGTGGCATATATGATAAAAAAATAAAGATATCTAATATAATATGTATCTTTTGGTGGTTTCCTTTTTTTTATAATTTTTATAATTATATGTTCACATATTATTCAAAATTAATATTTTCCACAGAGACACCCTCAGCCTTGCCCATCTAGCGCATAGCATCCAGGTGTAAACATACGTGTCTGACTTCCAGTTCTACAAAACCTGGCTATAACCGTGTACCTGCTTCTCTTTGCACTGTACTTTTTACCATAAACTATAACCTCTATAATGACAGTAATCAGTAACACATGCTCTCTACATTTGTATGATCTGTGGTCATTTTTTGTGTGTACTGGGATTCAAATTAACAAAATAAGCTCAGTTGTTCAAAGTTGAGATGGTACACAAAGCCAGAGGGTTAATCATGCAGTATGCTTGTGTTATACTACATTTTAATCTTAAATGTGGTAACAATCAATCTGCATATATTTCTTCTTCGTCATCATCATAAACATCTGAGTGAGCAGGTAAGTAGCAACTGTCCTCTTCATCCGAGTCCAAGAGATGCTTATCGACATTGACATCCCTGTACTTCAAACATGATGTTTTGGGAGGTAAACCAATTTCCATTTTTGTATTTTTCATATGTGCAAGTGCTTCCACTGTCTTTTTCATCTCTCTTTTCTTATAAAAGGAAAAGGAAAAAAAAAAAAAATTATATACCATCCATGCAAAAATATAAGTGCAATAATTTTCATAAGTAACTACCCCTCTGGTATTTTCAGACAATATTGAAAATGTCAAAGGATTCAAAAAAGTGTTTCAAAATATTATAGCCATCAAGCACTTGCGATCACTCACCTTCATTTTGGAGAGATAGCTACGTTCTAGGGCTATAGACTCCTGTAGTGATATCAGTTTGGCTTGGCGGTCTGACTTTGGTCTATGACTATCTATTATATTTTGGATATCAGGAAGAGGCTGAGGATGTTCAAGTCGTCTGAAAAAGGAGACCATGGATGGTATAAATAAAAATTACTAGGAAAACCTGCCTTCTTCAAAGTGAAATATATATTATGGTGAACTGTCATATTATACATTACAAATAGAACTGACATACTTTAAAAATTAATGAATACTTAATTATTTAGTTCTCCTTAAAAAGCTAATATTTATTTATCATCATATTCCTATGCTTTAAAGTAAAAAGGCATAAGTTTTATATATGAAACATTTACTTAAAAAATCTGTCAATCATACCTAAACGGTTTAAAAGGCTCTCTGACTTCACCATTTCTTAACCGCCGTAACTCTAACATCTGAATGCGCTTTGTACCAAAATCAAGCGCAGAATGGCTTGGGACTTGATTGTGAATGGCCTTCTGTTCATTTCCTAAGTGTTCTCTATGTGTAGAGCTTTTGCCTCTCCCTTCATTGGTTCTCTCTTCTTCATTGTTTGCAGACTCTTGTGCATCTCTCAATTCCATCTGCTTCAGTTCACGGGATATAACATCTGCTGGGTCTTCCTCTTCAGACCTGGGTATTTATATTAGATCTTTCATTAAAACAGAGAGATAAAGGAGAGGGATGACAATGGAAAAGCAAGAAGTAAGAAAAGAGCAAAAAGAAGAGAGAACAGAGGAAAAATAGTAAAAAAAAAGTAAAATAAACAAAAAAAGAAAAAGCTTTAGTTTTCAATATTAATAAAATGTTTATAAACAAGTTGCTTCTTAAAGTTTAATAAGCTAAATAATTATTAAAAACAAGAAATTTCCTGTTGTATACACATAGAAGTAAATGCTTGGTAATAAGACAACTGCTTCATGGATCTTAATACAGTAGCATTATGCAGCATTTAATAATGTGCCATTATAAAAACTGATAAACAAAGAAATTAGAGCATTCTAAAACTGAACATTCGTTCTGTATTTGCAACATAAGAAGATATCTCATTTTAACCAATTCACTACAGGTATTTTTTTGTGAATTTTGCAGCACACAGATAGCTACACAAGTGCTTGGCCACCTAGGAACTAATTAATAGGCCCTTGTGACCTCACAGGATTTCCCCATTTCCTGAATTTCCAGGAAAATGTGTTTTTCTTTCTAATACCATTAACCCAATGTGCATAGGTGGCATAACTATGATATCATGGCTGTGCCGAGCCGATGAATGAATATGCCATGGCCCACCCACCCTCAGATGGCGCCCATGAGCGGAAGTGGACACCTCTGACTTTGCCAGAGCTGCCGGTAAGCATTCATTCATTCTTTATCAGTGTGGTTATTTTTAGCAGAAATAATGGAAAACAACTGAAGTTTTTGCAGGTTTAGCAGTCCCTATAAATATATGCATTGATCTTTCGGGTGTTCCTAGGCCTGCGGTATGTAATGGGAGCATGCCATAACCCTCTACAGACCATGTACTGGTCTGTCAATGAGGTGATAGTTACGCCTTTTTTCGGAAAAACTATGCCGAGAGATTGTTATGATCAGATCTCTTCTATGCTACATTTCTTGGATAACATGGACGACTACCACAGGCTATGGAAGCTGCGCCCTGTCATATCGGAAAAAAAAAAAGTGTTCACCCCATCACTAAAGATTACTGTGGATATTGCATATTTTACATACTGCAACTTGTGTTTTGATCTATGCGATAAAGTTGCGACCTTTTTTTACTATTAGTTGTTTACTAATTCCATTTTCTCATACATTGCAGAGGCTGGCTCGGTTTTGTACAGTACAACCCCTCTAAAAGGTCGAGATTTAGCCTAAAGGTGTACAAACTGTGCCTATCTGACAGGGCTGCAGCAGGTTACACCTGTGCCATCTGGCTCTACAGCAGCAAAGATGGGGGGACATGCCTGCTTCGCAGAAGGTTGTACTTAGCCTTATGGAAACAGCGGGCCTTTTAGGGAAACGGTACGAATTGTACCTTGACAACTGGTACAGTTCCCTTACCCTGTTTCATTTGCTAATGGCCCACAAAACTAATTTTGTTGGTACCGTATGTCCCAATCATAGGTTTATGCCAACAGATTTCCCTTGGAAGCTGAGGAGGTATGAAATGGCCTGTAAGGGCACATCCACCAGTCTCATGTGCTTGAAGTGGGAAGATAAGTGAATGCTGCACATGCTTTCCACGATACACAACAGTGAAATGGTGGAAACCGGGAGGGTGGCCTGGAATACTGACACTGAAAGGAAACCAGTCGCTGCTGTTGATCACATCATCGCCATGAAAGGGGTTGACGTGGGAGATCAACTCTCCCACTCATACCCCATTGCCAGGTATAAGGTATTCCTTTACCTTCTAGAGATGGTGATAGTCAATGCCTTTCTGATTTAAAAGTTTGTTGGTGGGCCGATCCAAAAGCAGTACAATTTCCTAATAGCAGTTGCAAAGAGGCTGCTGAGGGAATATCTTCCTCGGATACGTCCCTATGCCACTGGCTGCCCTAGCCAGGAGGAAATGACTCGCACTGTTGACCACCAACATTTCCTGAAGAAACTGGTAAAGTACCGGCGCTGCCATGTTTGTTTTACAAGGGGTTCAAGGAAAATGGTGAAAAATTCCTGCAAGGTATGTGATATTGCCTTCTGTACATGTGGGTGCTTCAAGGAGTATCACATGAAGAAGTGTACATAAATATATATGTAATATGTATTTATGCTGTTTTTTTTACATGTATGTGCATGTATATACTTATTCCATTCATAGAAACTATGTAATTCCATTTTGAAAAGATTTCAAAATAAAAAATGATGCAATCCTGATTTTTTTGTTCCCATACCTCATATGGAGTATTCACTATCATTTCAACTGACTATTACATTGGTAAAGTCAATAAGTTGGCAAAGGTGAGTGTTTGAAAATGGAAATACAAGTAAAACTGAGTACTTATAAAAGTTGATGTCAAAGAACTCATGCTCATCAAATTTCGGTGAGCAGCTGAGAAGAGAGTCAGTGAGGTGAGCGCAACAAAAGAAAAAAACCCAGAGCGCGCGCACGGCCCAGACAGATATACACCATTTGGCGGACCGCACGGCCACCGAAAAAGCCAATGCATATTGGGTTAATATTGACAGTTAGTATTCTTATTGATATAATGATTATCAAATTGTTATCAAAATATGAATAACATTAAAGACAATAAGATAATAAAAATGAAGCTTTCAAAAATTCAAGAAATAGAGTAAACAGGTGGGATAGGTAAGACTAATAACTGACTTCTTGGTGATTAAGAGCCATTATGTGTAAAGACAATAGTTGAACTTTCATTACAGTGGAAATGGCATTGTAGTCTTTCCATCTGTGCCCATTGAGTTAAAAATACTAATAACATATATTTTTAAAATGTATGTCACGCTATCCAAAAAAAAATTAATACAGATATATTTCCAGTATTTTCCTTCTCATTATGCTTCAATTCTCTTGCTATACTTAATGCAAACAAAGCTTTCCTGAAGAACTTACCAGGACTTTCTGTGATCTTTATTCTTGATGCAAGAAGAGTGCTGAGCCATGAGCTCCAGAGGGTCTAAATTTTCATCCTCATCACTATCAATGCCATCACCATTTGGCTGTCTAGTGGTTGTAACTCTCTCACTTACATTCCCATTGATGCCTCTCCATTCTGTAATATTTTTTAGTAAATGAAATGAGTTTCCCAAAACATAATATCTATAGTAATAATAATAATAATGCAAAAATACAATTGCAACAATAATTTTTTTTCTGTAAGGCCTATTAGTAAATGTATACAAACCTAGTGCCTGAACGTCAACAGGAAGGTCCGCTGTTCTCAAATTCCTCTCCCTTTCTCTCACTTCCTCAAGAGCCTCAGCAACTTCCCTCCGCCTTCCTCTAAGGCGTTCACCTTTGTCTGGAAGTTTTGCCAGCAGTGTTCTGAAAAATATAATTTTGGTTAATCTTTAGGGTACAGACACACTAAGATAGGGAAAACTAAAGATAATATTCTTAAAGAGGACAAAGTGTTGCAAAATATAATTTAGAGACACAAACAGTAGTGCCATAAATAAAGGAAAAAGATCAGAGAGAGTGCTGCTTAAAGGCTAAGTCCACTCAGGATACATCCACTCACAGCAACTTAAATTGTTGAAAATATTGTGATATGGAGTTGGGGACTTCTATATAGCTGGATTTTATATCAGCTGTATTGGATCATTAAGGAAGAAATTGTAGTTTAAGAGGCCATAACAGCTCATTATGTCAGAACATTTTTCTTCTACTTTGAGAAAAAATACATAAAAAATAAGTCAATAAATATATAAATAAATGAAGACAAAAAGTGATGATGAAAAGGAAGTTGATCTTTGCCTAGGCCTACTTCTGTGAACATCACAACCTACAGCAGATATACTAACAAAAAGGCACACTGCAGCTGCAGCTGAGTCACCTTCCTCTTACTATCCTGTCTACGTGTTATGCATCACCAGTCATTTAGACAAGGGGTCAGCATCTAATTGTTTATCATTGCTGTACCCTATAGAGCAGTATTTCCCAACCTTTTTCATTCTGTGGCCCCTGACCAATGTATAATAATCTCAATAACCCAGTTCAGTGACTGTCATCCCTTCAGTTTCAGTTCTTTAGTTATGAATATTTTAATGGTGTCAGAAGCTTAGGACAAGATCACTTTCTAGAAGAGAGAAAGTGTGAGAGATAATTAAATGTAGGTACTGTAGGTGAGATGATTTTCTGTTTAATTTTACATCTTTCCATTTTGCTCCATGGCCCCCAGATAGGGAACCCCAGCTATAGAGACAGTGGGGAGGGGTCCCCTCAGGCTAGGAGAGAGAATGGTGCTACCTATGTTTATGCTTTAATACAACCTCCAGTTAGAAAATAATCAACAAATATAGAAATTAAAATGCTAATTAACATCATCTGTCATCAAATAAAATTGAGGAAGTGGCTTAATTAATGTCTGACAATAAGTCAAAAGGAGCCACAACATTTTCCTTACGTGGAATTAACTATAACATATGTTAAACTGCATTGCTGATGTTCATGTTTCATATGGCCATTTTAAAGACAATCCTTATGCATGGAGGACACTGCTAAATTTGTCAGTGTTAACTACAAATTGTGTCTGGATGAATCATAGACAAAAATCTATTAGGAAAGATATTCTTGTGAAGAGTTATATGCTAAACTGGGTATATTTTCTGAATTCCTTTCACCTTCTACTACACACATTTGCAGGAATAATGTTATGAAAATCATTCTAAAGAATTCATGCAAGTTGTGGAGTCATATATTTTTTCGAAGTGACTATGTTTCATCTGTTACTGCCGGGTCACGCCTTGTAGCGTTATAACAAACCACTTGGTCTGCAGCGTACACCTGCATTAGACAATATTGTGATTGATTCGGTACTATGATAACAGCAGAGTTTGAGAATTCCACACTGTGCACGCGTTACTTGAACACCCAGAGAAATTGTCAATAGACATTGCATTGTGATACTATAAACGTAGCCACATTCATATTCTTTCCCATCATAAACAAGTCTAAAAGTCTATGAACCTTTGTGAATACCAACCTAGACTTTTACTGACTTACTGTTTAAGTATTGTGGAGTCATAAATTTTCTTTCTGTCATAAACAAGTCTCAAAGTCTATCCCCTTCGTGAATACCACCCTAGACTTCCACTTACTTATTATTAAGTATGGCATCCTGTCTCCAGAGTGCATCTTCCAGCTCAATGACCGACTTCTTCCTCAAGTCCCCCAGATACCCCTGCCTCAGCTTGGGGTCCTTTATGGTAACGTCATCTCCCTGCGCGGGTAGGGACTTCCACCTCCTGCCCACCTTCTTCAAGATGGGAAGACTCTCCTCTGTCCCCTCGCTCTTGCGACACAAATCTCCTGTCACGTTCTCGCCGCTGAAGATGATGTGCTCACTTTCCGCTGTCACTCCTCCTCCTTCGTGACACGTGACCTCCTTGGCAACTGACATCCTGCCACTACTGAGTCTCGACAACACTTTCCGTAGGTTTCCCCTCGGGTCCCGTGGCGCAACGTTTGGTTTGTTTATTTTCTAGAAACGGGAGACGAGTGACGAGCGGGAAGCGCGAGCGAGATAAACCGAGGAATCGTCTCTCGAATTATGGAAATATACCAGAGATGTCAAATGCCGAGTATTGCTGTAAATGATATCAAATGTCTTCATTAGAGTTTACTAATCGACCTGAACTATTTTCCTTATCATGTATGGCAGTGTTAAAACACGGAATTGAACAGAAAGGAATGAAAAAAAAAAAAATCATACGCATGAAGAGCAGAAGCCAATTAAAAAGAGCCGTAATCAAAGACAAAGATCGTGGCAAGAGAGAAAAAGGTCCTATAAGACCAGCCGGGCCGAACCGCCATCTACGTGTGTGAAGCGGAACCAAGGGCGGCGGGACGTGCAACATCTCGCCGAGTTCTGAGGCTCAATTCAGGCCGCTTCTGCCTCTCCGACTCCTTTTCTGACCATGGCGGCGTGTGGCAGGAGGATCTCACGTTACCTAAGCTGTAAGTATTGTACCTTATGGGGCTGTTTTCTTAGGAGAACTATACTTGCCGTAAGATTGCGAGAAGTCCATGTTATAAAGTCAGTCTCGGAAACAACCTCGTCCTTGATCACTTTACGAGTATTGGTCAGTTGTCTATAGTAGTAGTCGGCTGGACTACTTTTTTTTTTTTTTTTTTTTTTTTTTTTGCTATGAGTTAGTGGATGAGAGAAGCTGATTGGATGTTGCTAAGGACAAAGACCCCATTCATGCCCCGAACTCCCGACAAATATGCTAATTGTAGACACAACCCTCTGCGTAGTGCCCAGAGATGGAAGTAACTTTTATTCTGTTGCTGATAGTATCTCTGGCGGCGAGATCACAAGCAACGTCAGACACACACAGAGGAAAAGAGCTAAAGATTCATATTGAGTTTGTAGATAGCTCAATTGAGCCAGATACACAGAAGGAGATCAGACATGCTGTGGCATACATGGCTCAAGTGGTGAGATTGAAGCATGCTGATGTAGGGCCAGTGTTCCGCCTTCCAAGAGACATAAGTGCTTGTGTCGCCCTCTACACTGAGGGCCCCAATGTTGGCAAGTGTGCTGGCGTGTCTGCAAGGTACACGGGGGACTACTGTGGGAAGGCTCTCATTCCCGAGGCCCATCTGGAGGGACTGGAGGTCTTCAGCAAGGATGACCCCAGCTGTAATTCAGACTCCTTACCGGAAGGAAAGGGCTTCAGGGATGGCACAAACTTCATACTCTACATAATGTCCAGTTCAGATATATTCTGTAGCCATTCACATGCACTTTCCTCCACATGCCGATTTAGCACAGCACTGGTTGGTGGCGAACGGAGTGGGCGGCCTTTAGCTGGAACAGTAATAGTATGCAAAGACCGCTTGTTTGAACTGACACCCTTGTTGCTGAAGCGGATAATTGTCCATGAGGTAATACATCTTTTGGGTTTCAATTACAGAAGTATCATGGAATTCATAGAATGTGACGTAGAAAGAGACCCACACGCTTCATTGGATAATTTGAATCAAAATCTCTTGTGTTGGAAAAGAAGAGATGTCTTGAAGGTTTTAGGTGAGAAAGAAATCATTGTTCAGTCACCACAGTTAACAGCAGCAGCATTGCGACTCCCAGAATACTTAAATCAGACAGTAAATTGTAGCTCATACAATCAAAGTTTTAGTCAAGAAGAACCTTTTGAATATACTGATGTTTCTTTAGCTGAGCAAGAATATGACACGTATAATAGCAATGATACACTTGACAAGAACAACTCTCCTCTCACCCCGAATGGAGGAGTAGCTTTGGCCACATCAAGAACCGGAATACACTGGCCAGTGGAGCTCTTTTCTGGTGTTTTTTCTATAATGATACCTGGGAACTTAGAGTCTAGAACTATTGTTGTTGACCCTTTGACTGTAGCAATTTTGAAAACAACTGGATGGTACAGAATCAGTGAAATTGCACTACGTTGTATGAATTGTTTTCTGAATGATATGCTACAATTCCCACAGTGCATTTATATAGAGAAACCAGGAGATAAAAGCAAGGAAACTGTAGATGATGATTCAGTCGAAGGTTGCTCTTTTGGGCATAAAAATTCCAAATCAGAAATACATGTGATACCACAAAATGTTTCACCTGTAGTCAGTGATATTTCAAATTCAAGTGTTAGTGATACAGTTTTTGAAGAAAGAAATGTAACACTGATTTGGTTAAACAGAACTGATGAAGAAGTACCAGAAAAATCAAAGAAACACAAGAAAAAGAAAAAGAAGAGGAAACAGAAACAGAAAAAACATCAGTTTGATAATATAGTTTCAGTGACTTCTGAAGCAACATGCCATAGGATATCATCATTGATTGTATATGTGCTGTGCTTTATTCTCTGTAGGTAATAGATAAGTAGTTTTGGTTTGTAGAATAGTCAGTTTTTTTAGTGTTAAGGGTATGTATGTTTTGTATGTGGTCAGTTCTTAAGCTCTGTGATTTTCTGTATATATATCTGTATACAGGTTGTCCAAGCATTATCTGATTGGGAGTAAAAGGGTTTTATAGACACGTGCTATTTTCAAATTATTTTAAGCATGAGGTGAATTTTAAAAATCATGCTCAAGTTTTAGAGATGGCAAGAGTGAGGTAGGAGAAAGATGGAGAGAGGAAGGCCTAGTTTGTGGTGAAATCTTTAATGGGAAATGCTATAATATACATTGTCTAATTTATCATTTAAAGTGACAGGAGACCATGTGGCTTATTCTTAAAAAACAATGACAATGCTTATTTGGTGTTCATTGTGTTAATGCACACACAATTTAATTCTTGCCATCTATAATGCATGCATGTTTGTTTAATATGTATATATATATATATATATATATATATATATATATATATATATATATGCAGAGCAATAATGTGTGTGATTACCTACAAATTCACGGTGTTTAATGCAAATTAACTTGGTTAGAAAATGTAATTGGCAAATATATGCTTGGGTTAAGATCTATATATTATCCTGACCTCAACAGTCTCTGAATGGGAAATTGCATTCCCAGGGTGCAGACACCAGAGCTCAACAGATAGTAGGGTACTAAATAAAAGGTTACATATCTGTATGCTACAATTTTTTCAAAATGACTTATTAGCCATTAACTTCATCCAATTAAATTAGTCTTCCAAATTTCCCAGAATCCAAATAGCTTTATATATTTATAATTACAAATTAAACATGTGTTGGTATGGTTATCAGTATTGTTTTTTTAATTGCAATTTTCACTTTATAAGTCTACATGAAGACACAAATATGGGCATTTGTATAACCAAAAAAGTAATGATTTTTGGCAATAAGTCATTATATTGTAAATCATAGTAACATCTATAGGTTGTAATTTTATTGTTTCTTTTTATTATTTTTATTATATTTTAAATGTTGGATGTAGAATGGTGGATATCATTTGTAAGGATTTAAAATGATTTCTTAATGTACAATGTGAAATTGTGTCTCCAGCCGGACTTTTGCGTGGCATTCAAAGATGCCAGCTCTCATCACTCTCCAGACCTGCACACAACCAACAACAGCTGATGGAGAGGGAAAATGGTAGTGACTCAGGTAAGTAATGATTCAATTCATGATTTAATTTTAGATCAAAATTTATATGGCAATAATAATAGATGTGGACATAATACTTGTGTAGACAGGGTTATAATTCTTGTCCTAAATTTCATTCCTAATTTTTCTCTTCACTTTTTCATCTAACAGAAGTTCAAGAAGAACAAATGAGGGCAACGTTGAAGTATCCAGATTATTTTAAAGTTGCCAATTTATTTACTGTAGAAGACCTTTTCAAAGCTCGAGTTCACCTTGGACACAAAGAGGGCTCTCTTGATCCCTGCATGCATCCCTTCGTCTTTGGGTCTCGCCTTGGGCATCTCATCATAGATCTTGACCAGACATCGCAACATTTACGTGAAGCTCTGAATTTCACAGCCCACATAGCTTACCGTGGAGGAATCATACTTTTCGTCTGTAGGAATCCACAATTTCAGGTATGTTTTGAACTTCTTCATTGTGTAGCCTTTTTATAGTTTTATATAAAACAGTAACAATTAGGACATTTAATACCCATGTATTGATTTAGAAGAGATCTAATATTTCAAATTTGAGATCTGCATCATTTAATCTTTAAGTTCTCTACTCATAACCTGAACTGTAAGATCACTCTTCAGTGTTATCTAGATAATCAGACATTTCATAGTTCTTTGTTTGATTAGTAATATCCCATATGAAATACAAAACTGTCTACTGTATTTGATAATTCTGTTCCATAGCAATTTTCAGGAGTTTGAATAAACTAATTGAGTGATATTTATTTCCAGCATTTGGTAGAAAACACAGCCAAAGATTGTGGTGAGTATGCCCACACCAGATTTTGGCAAGGAGGAATCCTCACGAATTCAACCATCCAGTTTGGATGTGAAACTCGATTACCAGACCTCGTAATCTTTATTAATACCTTGAACAATGTCCTCACTCAGCATACTGCAGTCAGGGATTCAGCAAAGATGTTAATTCCTACTGTTGGTATTGTTGATACTAATTGTAACCCAAACCTTATCACATACCCTGTTCCTGGAAATGATGACACTCCTTCAGCTGTAAAATTGTACTGTGATTTGTTTAAAAATGCAATTTTAAGGGGAAAAGAAAAAAGAAAGGAGTTGTCAGGGTTGTAATTTTTTTGTTGTTTTTGTTTTCATTATTGTATGATTCCCATTGTATGTATCATGTAAATCAACAGTGTAATAAGTTCAAAGGCAAGAAGATTTAGCTATAATATGAACAATGAATCTTGGCAATTTTTCCTGTACATATTGTATAAAAGAAAGTTGATGAAACAGTGTTTTAATATCATTAATATATCTTCAGACATTGATAGGTGTGCTTGCTTTAATAATAACTACTAGTATCCAGTTGAGTGATTTTTATGTACATTCATACATATGTATTGTAAATGTGGAAATAGCTATAGTAAGTAATGAGAAAACAAGCTGTTTGTCTGGCCTAACAAATCTCGTCACAGTTTATTTCTGTTTGGCGACACTTGATAAATTAAATATTTATGTTTGTTTGTTAAAATGATGTATAATGCTTAATGAGCCGATTAGTGTAGGACTCGTTAGAGTGATGAACAACCTTTGAAATTCCTTCCTTAAGGGTCCAGTTTCAAAATTCCAAATTAATGTTTCTTATATACATACCCTTTTGACATATCCATGCTTTACTAGCATAAAAAGACCAATTATTAAATCAAACATACTATGCTCATGACAGATTATACTGTTTTTCAGTGTTTATATAATATTTATAATAGGGTATAGCATGTATTTTCGCAGCCTAAAACTGAAGTGTTCAGATGGGAGACTACTGTAAGACAGGAAAACTTTGGCAATATCTAGTAATGACATATAATTCCTCTAAATAGTTGAAAAGAGCCATGTAAAGTTAATTGCCATATAGCTTTATGTTCATGCAGAAAGAAGAAAAAAATGAAAGAAATTGGAAGTATGAAGCATAAGATAAAAAACCCATCATAGTGAAGAACTAGATATTTCAAGATATTTCCAAATGGACTAAGGAACACATCCTCTCCAACAACTTTAAGTGGGGAAAAAGCTTGAATTGCCTCAACTAATTTTGCATGGTCTTTTCTTCTCCTTTTCCTCATCCCCCTTCTAACAATCTTTACTTTAAACTACACATCATTAGCTCCTCTCTCTCTCTCTCTATACCCTTTTCACAACCAAATTGCCTTCTAGTACTACTCAACCTTAGGGTAACTTTACCCTAATAATTAACCCATTCCTAACCCTTTTCACTACTCTACTATAGTTCCATATGACCTTTGATGTCATATAGCACTTCCTTACCTGTGGGCTTTTCCCCTAAGCCTCCCACTATCACTATATAATTTGAACATGCCGCCAATGACCTTATATGTTGATGCTGCAGAAAAATTTCAATATAAAATAATTCCTACTGGAGCATCCAAGTGGCAATATCATGTCACTTGCAATAAGTATTGTGCTGAACACAAGGACATTCTGGTTTGTGGATGAATAATACCCAGATCCACACATTTGGTTGTGCATAGCAAACAGTACTCTCAAGGCTAATTCTATTGGACATGACTGACTATTGTCACAGTGAGAGGCCAGACGACTGGAAGTAGTGAAAACATATAGTGACATCAAAAGTCAAATAGCACTATGGTCAAGGATAGTAGTATAGAGAGTTAAAATGGGTTAACAATTAGGATAAAAAAAAAATAGATGCCAAAGGTTGTAGTATAGAGGATAGTATGGTAGAGAAAAGGGTAAAGAGGGGAAAGCAAATGGAGTATGGTGGCTATTTGTAAAGGGGGAAGGGGATGAGGGTTTTGGCCAATTAGATCAAATGGAGAGTATGTATCTGAGGAAGAGAGAATAACCATGTGAGGAAAACTGAAAAGTGCCATTATGAAACAATCAATGGGTAACATGGGTAGAAATGGCAGTTGGAGAAGTAGAAGAATCTAGAGGAACAGGGAAGGTGGTGAAGTATCAGGGAGAATGTCGGAGGAAGGAGCCAGACAAGGAGACTGTTGCGACAAGTGGGAGTGGTATGGATAATGAGGAAAGAAGAGGGAATGGTGGTGCACATAGAGAAGGAGAGGATGGGTGTTTTGGGGGAGAGTGGGAGGAAGAGGGATAGGGGAAACTTAAGGAGTGTCTGGACTTAGACTGGAAAAGGAATTTGGCTGGGGGGGGGGAGAGAGGAACTAGAGGTAGGAAGGTTTGAAGTGGAGGGAAGACATACTGGGGAAATGCTGAGACGTCTCAATAAAATGGGAGGGGAGTGGAGCAAAGGAGTTTTAAAATTAGTAGAAAGAGCAAAACCTTGTCAGTGTACTTTCCTGTCTCATGTAGAGTAAGGCCTAAATCTGAGAATTGCTACTTCAGATTCAAGCATGTTGGTAGGGCACATAGAGGGCAGCGGGCAATGGAGCGAGTGTTTGGTTGGGTTTCCAACTTTGATGGGGAAAGGACTGATATGGTTGGTCAGGACAGGACACAACCAATATAAACTTTATGGGGGAGGTCAAGTCTATGGAAGCTAATCTTGGCAGTATTACACTGGCCACTGTGAGGAAGAGTGTTACATTGTACTGCCACTGCATCATAGTCAATGAGGCAGGCAAGCAGGTTATTTTCTATCTGACCAGTCCTTGTCGTAAAGAGAACAATAAGTTGGGGAGATGGAAACAATTCTGGTATAAGTATTAAGGGAGGAGTGAGGTTGGGCATGAATAGGATTGCCAGGGGGGGGGGGGGGGGTCAGTCAGGATAAATAGTTGGACTCAGATGTAATTGTGACAAGGTGTGAATGATGGGAAAGATTGCAAAAGGAAACTTTGCTTACTTGTTTTTGGAGACACTATTGGTAGAGAAGGGTATGGTCAGAGTAAGGGGCTGTATAGGGAATGAAAGAATTGATCCCACTTGGCAAGGCTACAAAGAGTATTCAAGGTTTGTAGATAAAGAATGGCAAGGGTAGGAAGTAGAGGGTGTAGTGTGGAGTTAGGTAGTATCGTGGGGAGGAAAACAAAAAGGATGAATAGTAATAAGGGGGAGAGGGGCAGACAATAAAAAAGACTGCAGTAGAAGATGAAGTGGATTACATTAGGAGAGAGGAAGGGGTGTATTCTGAAGGCTGAGTATTGACTTGGGTGGATGACATGGAATGGATAGAGTTGACAGCTAACAACAAGGAGGGGGTATTAGTATCAGGGGTCAGGAAACCAAAGAAATCACGTTTACATAGGTGAGTCAGCCCAAAATAAGTGGGGAAAAGAAACAGTCTACCCTTTAAGTCACCATACGGGAATACTGTGCCCATGGCTCCCGGATACAAAGCCAGCCTTTCTTCCTTTCAGGACAGCTTTTACACCATAGGAAGTGGACAAAAGGGGATGAAGAGAACAAAAAGAAGAGGGGGAGAAGAGGAGCCCATGCAAATTAGAGGAGACGTGGGCCAAGGTCAACAATGAGTAAGAGCTGGGGTAGAAGGGGGTGGGGTGGGAGGGATTTTTAGGCGATTGTGTAAATTGGATGAAATTTTAGGACAGTGGCCATATTTCAGTCAACCATCAACTGGTAGTACTGACAACTGCCAGTATATCCCTATTCTTCCTTATGTAGAGAAAATAACTATCCAGTGAACTGTTTACTAATTATTTCAAATCTTATAGACTCATACACAAATATTTAGCTGCTTGTAAAAAAAAAAAAAAAAAAAAAAAACAATTTGCATTATCTATGCCTTTAAAATCTGTCATTTTTTTCACCTTTGGTTCCAGGTGCTGTAAACAGTACAATCTAGCTTTGTGGGAAATTGATCTGTCCACAAGGTTATTCTGCCGTATTTAAATTTTTGCTCATAAAAAAAAAAAAAAAAAAAAAACTTTTTCACCTGTAATATATTTTTTAGGCCTGTGCTACTAGCAGAACCTGTTTAATTTGACTCAAAAAGTAGGAACAAGCCTTTTACCTATGCTTTCAATTAATTTTTCTTTTAATACCAAGTTTTCCTCTCATTTTCTAATGTTATACAATGGTTAATTGTTAACATTACTTTTTTCACGTGCTCACTGAACATTTCAGGCACTTCCTTAGAAGATAGAAAGGTTAAAATCTAATAAACAAAACATAAATGAAATGTTTATTCCCAACAGGGTTCACATAATTTATGCAGCAGAGGTTATTTACATTCATATACATTATCTAAGCCAGGATAAAATCAGACTCCACAATTTGGTCCATTCTAGTGAGGACATCAGTGTGATACTAAGACTTCTTACTTGCCACATGGCAGTGATCTTGTTTCTATCTGTGCTTTAACAAACACAAACAATATTCTTAAATTAAAAATGCTCATATGAAGGGACCTTGCTTACTTCAGTTTCTGGAATAAACTAGATGCCATCTGAAAAAAAAAAAAAAAATATATTAATATTAATTTTTTGGGAGAAAATAACATACCAGCCAATATGTATTCTGATCTAGTCACTATTCTTATCCCCCTATATTACCAACACCTTACTTATATATTACCAGCACCTTACTTATATAAGAGACATGAATACATTTATCACCTGAAATAAATGAAATCTATCCCTTTCCCCCTAAACAACTGAAATAAAGGTTACTTACACAATGGTCAATACAATGTAGAAGATCAAATAGTTCTTCAGAGCATGTTTCTTCTGTTTTTGATCTTGCACCTACTCGATCATTGCAGCTAGAATATGCTTCCCCAAGTTCTGCACAATGTTTGGTATTTGTACATGCTTCTTTAATAGCATCCATTGGATCCTGTAAATGAAATAGGAATTATTCTGAGAAGACCGAGACCATTAGATGTATTTCTTATATGTACAAAGATAACAAAACTACAGCAACCAAAATTTATTCAACTTACTACCAAGTCCTCCTCTTCCTCTTCCTCTTCCTCCTCCTGGAAAAAAGGAAATAGATCATGAGTAACTTGTTTACATCAAACATTAATGTGGAAGGGCTTAAAAAAGAAAAAAGAAAAATGTTATGGAACAACTCCTTTTAAAAGACCTCAAACTAAAAATAAAACCTGACCAAATTCAAAATGGGGATAGAAAATTAGCAAAATTGAGTCTAGCAAGACACTTTCAAGAACATTAGTCTTCCACTTGTGAAATCTCTTATGCCTGTGCTACTAACAGTGCTTGAACATAAATGTTTTATTCTACAGGACACAAAACAATTTTGTCACACAATTCCAACTATGGAAAGGGACAGATTATGTACAAGCTCATCTCTATCCATACACCATGTAATAAATCTATCACATCCACAACTTATCCCCTGCTATGTAATGTTGCCATGTTACTAACCTACTATACAGCCAACAAACAGTGGCATTACCTCACAAGACAGACACACACACACTCAGAGTCAATCCATACAATTCAGTTCGGTGATGTCTGAAACTATACATTTGACATCGTGTCCAATGAGTGAAGAACACCCTAGCCTCTCCCCTTTTCTAACTATGTCCCAATAAAAATCAGTTAATGAAACTCTGCGGACATCTCCGCTATATTTGAAAGTCTATGGACCAATGCGCCACATTTCAATAAAAATTGTTCTGTAAAAATCTATACATTTTACATAATCCAGATCCCCTGTGGTAATCGTACAATGCTTCCTAACCAATAAACCAACCTAACCTAACCCTGTGGCTCTGCCCCTTGGACCCCCTTAGTAATATATACGCCTAGCCAAGAGGCTACTCCCCATGGATCCCTGTGGTAATATGTATGACTAGCCAGGGGGCTCTGCCCACTGGACACCCTTAGTAATATATACATCCAGCTAGGGCCTGGACTCCTGTGGTAATATCTACGCCTAGCCACGGGGACTATGGCCCCTGGACCCCCGTGGCTTTGGGAAAATCTGATCTATATATTACCAAGCCCCCCTGGACCCTGTGGCTTTGGGAAAATCCGATCTATATATTACCAAGCCCCCCTGGACCCCCAGGGTAAAACCACAAACCTTTATATAGCGAAAGACTAAACTTTTCTTCCCTTCCGCCTGTGATCAGAATTGATTGGTTTCTAATCACTTTTTTTTGGCATTTGGGGTACTTATTGGTCTCAAATATCAGGCTTTGGCTGAGACTAATGTCTATTTGTCCTGTATATCCACAATATAGTTTTAAAATAACTTGGAATCAATACAGCACTCAAAATTAAACATTTTTCACTGGCGTTTCTCAGCGAATAAGAAGCATAATAAAACTAAAAGAATGCATTACATACATGAAAAACAGACACTGGTAATGACAAAATAATCGTCCTAACAAGTGCATAGCAGTACAAGAACTACTTGATAGATCACAGTAATGATTTACGCGTCATTTGTTTTGGTCCTCGGAAGGTAAACATGGATGGGGACAGGGTCGATCATCTGTCTTCTCTGTCCTGTATCTCCCTTACTTTCAATTTGCGCACCTTTTACCATAGATGAAAAGTGTCTTTGTTTTTGTCAAGGTTTCCACTCCATACACTTATTTTACTGTACTCTTGGTTGACGTATATGGAAAGGGAAAATTTTCCGCGCATGTCACACAAAAAGTACAGTAAAATAAGTGTGTGGAGTGGATACCTTGACGAAAAGTAAGACACTTTTCATCTATGGTGATAGGTTCGGATATCTAAAATAAGGGAGATACAGGACAGAGAAGACAGAAGATGGCCCCTTCATTTTCTAAGTCCCCTTCCATGTTTACCTTGCCAGGATCATAACAAATGTGACGCGTAACTCATTACTGCGATCCATCAAGTAGTCCATGTATTGCTACGCGCTTGTGAGAAAGCTTATTTTGTCATTACTAGCGTCTGTTTTCCCGAATTCATGTATGTAATGCATTATTCTAGTTTTATTATACTTCTTTTACGTCTTTTGGGAGTTATTTACGCTATTCTGAACAATAACCTTGTGCGCATGCGTGTGTTCACCGGGAGATTTGACAGGTCGTCCCGGCGGCCATTCAGTGAAAAACACCGGTGAGAAATGTTTCGTTTTAAGTGCTGCGTCGACTCCGTGTCATTTTTAAAGTCTTTTGGTGGATATACAGGACAAATGGACATTATTCTCAATCAAAGCCTGATATTTGAGCCCAACAAGTGCCCCAAATGCCGAAAAAAGTGATTAGAAACCAAACAATTCTGACAGACGGAAGCGCTGAAAAGTTCGATCTCTCGCTTTATAAAGGTTTGTGGTTTAACCCTGGGGCTAGGCGTATATACTACTAAGGGGGTCCAGGGGGCGTAGCCCCCTGGCTAGGCGTACATATCACCACGGGGGTCCAGGGGGCGAAGCCCCCTGGCTAGGCGCATTTAATACTACGGGGGTCCAGGGGGCAGAGCCCCCTGGCTAGGGAATATATAGATCCTAGTGTATAAATCCCACAGGGTTAGGTTAGGTTGGTTTATTGGTTAGGACGCATTATACGATTACCACAGGGGATCTGGATCATATGAAATCCCGTAGATTTTTTGCTTTGGTTCCCGTAGAG
>NC_061831.1:3239383-3249383 GCF_019202785.1 Penaeus chinensis
CAGAAAATATGTATAAGACATTTTTAAATTATCTAATTTGTATATGAACTTCATGGCAGGTGAAACTCACTTACATTTAAAAGTTGGCATTAATTACATTATTAACCCAGTAATGATGAAAAAATCTTTCAGTAAAATCAGACAAGGTTGTAAGTGTGCCAAACCTTGTAACTGTGCAATTGTCCAGCTTGCAGTGGTAAATGCAAGACGTCATCCAGTCTTAAACTGGGCATGGCATGTATGTACATGCCATGCCTATTGCGAGTTTAGTTTATTTAGTCTTTACACATAGATGGCTCCACAAGTACTAAGTCACCAATGAGCCAGTTACCTACCTCACCTGTTTACCCTTTTCCTTGATTTTTGGAAATATTTTCTGGTATTTTATGTTGCTGTTAGTGATGTCAGCAACACTATAATAATTATCATGTCCATAATAACAATAATAGTAATGATATTGATAGCAATACAATGAATGGTCAAGCAAGTTCACAAGGTTTACTAACCAAGTCCTTTGTGGCAAAGTACTTGTGGAGTCATCTATGTTCTTCGGAAGTAAATTTTTAATATTCTAAAATGAATAATAGAGAATAAATAAATGACGATTAGGATAGAAATTAAGTTACCTGGTCAACCATGATCTCTAATGGGGGGCCATTATACTTCTTTGCCAATTCACAAGCATCATAGTCTTTCCATGCATCTTTATTGCCTTCCCCAAGATATCCAGAGAATGCCTTAACTCCCCATGGGCAGTTGACAGGATTGCAGATTGGTGCAAATGCTGAGACTGACTTGTACTGGCCAGGGTTCTTGAGGGCACAGATCAGAGCACCATGACCACCCATGCTAAAATTAAGAGTAAGTGTTATCAAAAACATGAAATAAACAAACGTATACTATCATATACACTGTTTAATTCCCTGGGAAAAAAAAAAAAAAAAATATATATATATATAAAAAATTATTTTGCAGACATTTCTCAATCACACTCATAAATATATAATATCTAAATTTGTGTTCAATTTCTTTTGAGTGATATGAAAGCTATCTTTCTCTCTTTCAGACACACAAGCAAATACATGTACACAGTCCTAAAATATGGTTTCATACCTGTGCCCCATAATGCCAGCCTTATCGCTTTCCACTTTGAAATTGGCAGCAACAAGGGTAGGGAGCTCTTTGGTGACATAAGAAAACATGCGATAATTGGTCTTCCACTTTTCTTCAGTGGCATCCACGTAGAATCCAGCACCAGTGCCAAAATCCCAGCTATCATCCTCTCCGGGAATCTTGCAGTCCCCTAATTTTGGAAGAAAATGCTGGGTAACATTTTAACACACTATATCAAATATATCAAAATGCCAGAATATCATTCTTTTTACAACTGTTTAATTCTAAGGGAATTTATACATGAAGCTGATGACCAAACTCAATTCCAATGTGTCATATGGATAAAGATTATTGTTACAAAAGAAATGACAGAGGAGATATTTTACAAATCTAAAACTATACAAATTAAAAATAATGGCCCAGAGTCATATCTGTAATGACAGTTCTTTTACACTTACTTTAAATCAATAATTCCCACAAGGATTTGATAAGTTACAATTCTGCAACAGGCTAATCAAGTTAGGGCAATATTGTATTAATGCATAAATGATACTTCCTAAAACAGATGCATAATCCTCTCAAATAATAATGCTTCTGTAAAACAGATTCATAAGAATCTATACAATCACCTAACTTGATTCCAATTTGATGAATCAGCCCAATGTAACTAATTGAAAAATGATCTAGTATTTTTTTTTTAATATCAAAATCTAAAAAAAATAAAAAATAAAATAAAAATAAATAAATAAATAAATGTAAAAGTGCACAATATAGCTACATCAACACTAATCATAAGGAGGATGACAATGGAAAAATCATGATACTCACTTGGGCTTGTATCTGGAGCCACTACCAGGAATCCATGTTTTGAAGCATACTGCTGTGCTCCTGCTTTGGTTATGAAGTTTTGTTCAGTGCAGGTAAGACCTGACAACCAGTAGATCACAGGCACAGGTCCTATGATGTAAATTAAAATATGATTAGTACAGAAACCACTGGCTCTGTATAAAACTTTCATTTACTTTTCTTTCTCACTCCCTGTCTTCACCCTTTTCACAATTCATAGACCACCTCTCCCATTTCAAATTCTATTCCCTTGCCTTATAACTTTTAACCCTTAAATAGTGGACACAGAGTAGCAAGGCAACCCTCTCAGGAAGGGAAAATTCCACCATATGCTGGACCTCATACTATGCCACTCATTCTTCCCTAAAAGCACGTACTATTATGCCAACTGCTATTTAAGGGTTAAGCCTGTATGAATGAGAAGCATATGTGTTTGTAATATTAACAAGACTGCCTGTTCAGAATACAGAACACAATATAATAACAAACTATTAATACGTAAATGTTGGCAATGGCTATTTTGTGGCCACTAAACTGTGCTGTGAATCTAAATCTGCCATGCGAATGAGAGTATTATATATCTACTCTCTTATTGGAACTATGAATGGTTTAATAGGAGGTCATGTTGAAAGATATTAAATTTATGAAAATGTCAGATTGTCAGGTAATTATAATAGAACCCTTTTAATTTCTCATGTAAAGACAGAGAGAAAGAAAATGCACTGTTCACATGAACATATATCTCCCTAAGTACAAAAAGATGCACATCACACTCCTAATTAAATTTGCTTGCTTTCAATCACACTCCTAATAAAATTTACTTGCTTTCAATCACATTCCTAATTAAATTTGCTTGCTTTCAATCACTCCTTAATTAAACTTGCTTGCTTTCAATCACTCCTTAATTAAATTTGCTTGCTTTCAATCACTCCTTAATTAAATTTGCTTGCTTTCAATCACACTCCTAATAAAATTTACTTGCTTTCAATCACACTCCTGATTAAATTTGCTTGCTTTCAATCACACTCCTGATTAAATTTGCTTGCTTTCAATCACACTCCTAATTAAATTTGCTTGCTTTCAATCACACTCCTAATTAAATTTGCTTGCTTTCAATCACTCCTAATAAAATTTGATTGCTTTCAATCACACTCCTAATAAAATTTGCTTGCTTTCAATCACACTCCTAATTAAATTTGATTGCTTTCAATCACTCCTTAATTAAATTTGCTTGCTTTCAATCACACTCCTAATATAATTTACTTGCTTTCAATCACACTCCTGATTAAATTTGCTTGCTTTCAATCACACTCCTAATAAAATTTGCTTGCTTTCAATCACACTCCTAATTAAATTTGCTTGCTTTCAATCACTCCTTAATTAAATTTGCTTGCTTTCAATCACACTCCTAATAAAATTTGCTTGCTTTCAATCACACTCCTAATTAAATCTGCTTGCTTTCAATCACACTCCTAATTAAATTTGCTTGCTTTCAATCACACTCCTAATAAAATTTGATTGCTTTCAATCACACTCCTTATTAAATTTGCTTGCTTTCAATCACACTCATAATTAAATTTGCTTGCTTTCAATCACACTCATAATTAAATTTGTTTGCTTTCAATCACACTCATAATTAAATTTGCTTGCTTTCAATCACTCCTAATTAAATTTGCTTGCTTTCAATCACTCCTAATTAAATTTGCTTGCTTTCAATCACACTCATAATAAAATTTGCTTGCTTTCAATCACACTCCTAATTAAATTTGCTTGCTTTCAATCACACTCCTAATTAAATTTGCTTGCTTTCAATCACACTCCTAATTAAATTTGCTTGCTTTCAATCACACTCCTAATAAATTTTGCTTGCTTTCAATCACACTCCTAATAAAATTTGCTTGCTTTCAATCACACTCCTAATAAAATTTGCTTGCTTTCAATCACACTCCTAATTAAATTTGCTTGCTTTCAATCACACTCCTAATTAAATTTGCTTGCTTTCAATCACACTCCTAATTAAATTTGCTTGATTTCAATCACACTCCTAATAAATTTGCTTGCTTTCAATCACACTCCTAATAAAATTTGCTTGCTTTCAATCACACTCCTAATAAAATTTGCTTGCTTTCAATCACACTCCTAATTAAATTTGCTTGCTTTCAATCACACTCCTAATAAAATTTGATTGCTTTCAATCACACTCCTAATAAAATTTGATTGCTTTCAATCACACTCCTAATAAAATTTGATTGCTTTCAATCACACTCCTAATAAAATTTGATTGCTTTCAATCACACTCCTAATAAAATTTGATTGCTTTCAATCACACTCCTAATTAAATTTGATTGCTTTCAATCACACTCCTAATTAAATTTGATTGCTTTCAATCACACTCCTAATTAAATTTGATTGCTTTCAATCACACTCCTAATTAAATTTGATTGCTTTCAATCACACTCCTAATTAAATTTGATTGCTTTCAATCACACTCCTAATTAAATTTGATTGCTTTCAATCACACTCCTAATAAAATTTGCTTGCTTTCAATCACACTCCTAATAAAATTTGATTGCTTTCAATCACACTCCTAATTAAATTTGATTGCTTTCAATCACACTCCTAATTAAATTTGATTGCTTTCAATCACACTCCTAATTAAATTTGATTGCTTTCAATCACACTCCTAATTAAATTTGATTGCTTTCAATCACACTCCTAATTAAATTTGCTTGCTTTCATGTACATACAAGAAAAGGAGAAGTGAACTGTTTCACAGAGTACCTGATTCTGCTTGAGGAGGGATGTACACAGCAAACTTCATCTGACATCCCAACTCTTTACTGTGAAAAAATAAAAGTAATGAATGTTTACTTATGGGGACAATCCAGCAAATTTACCATAAAAACACTGCCTTTCTCAAAGATCTGTCTTGGTCACTTTTCATAACATTTATGGGATTCCTATATCAGGGGCCACCGTGCACTAAAGGACTAGTTAGTAATTAATACTCATGTTTATATACTTCTTTACGGAAGCTGCAATTCCTATAGATATTTAGTTATGGTCCTAGGCAAGGGTATACTCCAAGTCTTACTAAAATGTAATGAACTAAACCCAAATGGGTAACCTAAAACCTTTGTCCCAAATAGAAAAATAAATTAAAAAATCTGTAAATGTAATCATTCTAAAAGCAACTTTTATGGATTTATTCACATCCTAAAGGGACACTAACAAACTATTAAGTGTTTCATATGTAATGGTACTTAATTTCTACAAATGGGTCTTAATACTGATATGGATATTCATTTGATCAATAGATATTCAAAATCTAGTTTAGTCTGCCTTTGATTATCCTGACCTGAATTACCCTTCCATGTGAGCCAGACCTCTTAGGGAAATAATACTTTCAAACATGTGCATCTAACTTTTAAATTATGTCAGTGATTTATATCTTAATAATAGAAATAAAGGCGAGTTAAAAAACTTCAAGTGCTTACCTCTCATGTGAGTAGACTTTCTGGAAGCCTCCAAAGACTTTGTTGGAACTTTCCTCTTTAATGCTTGCCATGATGTTAGATCCAATGAGATGCAACTGTTAGGCGAGACAGGAGAGGAAGAAAAAATAGATAAATACAATACTAAAACAAGAATGCTTCTTGTAATAAAATGCACTTACTTTTAAAATGGATACACTCTTGTATTAAATGGTAATCTCTATTCTAGCATCTATAATAACTTATAACTCGGTGAAATTCAATAACAAATCTGGAACGCAATTAAACAGATGATGAAATATCACTCGAATTCGTATTAACCAATACTGATCAAACTGTGAATACTCTTAGCCTATGATTAAAAATAGTATGGTAATCATCCACAAAGTGACCACAGCAAATGATACCTTGGTTTCCCTTCCTGCATTAAGGCAGAGGCCAAAAAAAAAAAAAAAAAAATCTTGCAAGGCAGTGCTTGGACTGGATGATTACTAATGGTTCATAATCATTGCTACTTACATTTCTAACAAATCTTCTTATAGCAGTGATCATGACATATACTCAGAGTAAGTTTCTGGATGCAGGTTTGTATCTAACTGATACTATGTGTTATATTGGAAAGATGGTGTGCCATAACATTATTTCTCTTTTCAAACTAATACATTATGTACAGTATGTCTGCATACATACATGTAAATTCACATGAATAAATACAAGTATTAACAAAACTACATGAATATACCTATGTAATGAAACATCTATCTATACCTATGTTTCTTTCTCTACCTTTCTATATATATATATATATATATATATATATATATATATATATATATATATATATATATATATATATATATATATACACAAGCTACTTATATAACGGGATCATATTTTCAACAATCAAAGTTACGTTGAATGCCCTTTAATGGGAAGTTGCTGGGGCGCTACACCCATCCACAATCCAGGCAAACACTGTCTTCATGTCAGTGTACATGGCAAGATAAGAACTGGAGAATCAAGTGGACTTATGCTGCAAGCAGTAGTTACCATAATCTTTTTCCTTTATTTAACTCTTCACTGACAGTATGAGAAATCTCTCGGCATTACTGACACTTGACTTCTGACAACTGTCCTGCTGTTTGGCTCGGGAGTCCGCAAAATGTTGTGGAATTCTCCATTCGACTCACTCTAGTACGTCGCTATGCCCTTAGCCATACCAGGCATGATGGGTCGGTTTGTTATGACGGCTATAGGCGTGGCCCAGGGTTAAGTCCTTATCATATACATGTGCAGATTATTTCTTGTATTGATAACTGCAACTTCAATTATAATATATTCAATTTGTCTACTTTGGATAGTTACATACTTTCTTGGCATGGCCAAAGAGGGCCTGTTTGCATGAAGTGCCACAAATGGCATAGCAAAAATTATCATGTGATTGATAAGATAGAACCCATAACATGCCCCTGCCTGTAGCTGGCATGTTTATTTAAGGGTAGTTTTCACTCTTTACAATCCAGGAATCCTTTTTTCGCAGTCGTTTGTACAAGAAATAATCTGCAGATAAAGGAAGAAGATCGCAGAAAGTGTCGCTCAGAGCCGAAGTCCACTCTATGCTTCAAAGTTTCCACTCTGTCTAGCTGTGCATACTGAGGTGAAGACAATATTTGCCCCCCATCAGCCATCTTCTTTCTATATCAAATAACTCTTTCAACTGACACAGAAAATGACTTAGATTTCAGTTTGCTAAATCCTAATACTGTTAATCATGACAGTCATTGTCATACAACTAAAGCTAGAATTCGTCATATACCCGAAAGCTTTGCTAATTTGCGAATTTACTACCAAATTTCTCAAACCAAATAACAGTACTACAATGGCCGGCAAATCAGCTTGGAATGTTTAGTTCACTTAATATTCCGTTGCAAATTGCACAAAACGAAGATAAGCAGTATCAACCATAACATGACTTTGCATATCGGCAACAGTGTACTTACAGTCCCTGCTACTGCTTCCTGCCTTCGCGAATCTACTTCCCTTGTTGCTAACTCTTCCCCTGCCCTTGCTTTATCCTAATTATCCTGCCGAAGGACTCGACCTTGAATCTTACCCAGCGTCTGTGCCCGAGAGTGGCCGGTTGACCTTATCTGCCTTATCAGTGACCATGAAAACTAAGACCATGTGTGTAGGTTATTCTACTCCCATCAACAGTGTGCTATGTTTCTAGAAAGTATGAACTGTAAAAAGATCACCGTGGCTAATGCGAGATATTCTACCGTTAAGTTTTGACTTGAACTCCGCTGCTCGTCACCACCCTCCGCGCCGCTCCCGTTTTCTGTGACAGAGCCGTTTATTTCACCGTTGATTTTTCCTCGGAAATCAGAGTGAATCACGTATATGACCATCGCAATGGATTCAGAAGGATTTTAGAAAAATAAAGTATACAATAAAAAAGACTGTTGATATTTTTTTAAATGTCAGTTATTGCCACAGAGACGTTTCCTCTTCGGTGACATGCGTTATAGCCTGCGCCAGTGGGAAATTGCAAAACGGCAAGTAAATAGCCCCCTTTTGTGTCCTTTCGGAAAGGAGTGGCCCCAGCAGTAATTTCCGGGCATCGGTGGCCCGGGGCGGCGGGCGGCGGGCGGGCGGGGGCGCCTGCTGGAACGCAGCGGGGCGAGCGAGCAATGTTTGGTGGGCATCCATGATGGCGGCCAGTGCGCGGCGCTCCGCTCGGCGTTCTGTGTAAGGCAACGGCTCAGCGCGGAGAGGCGGCGACCAAGCATGAAGGGAACGCGCGGGTCACGGCGCCTCGTCTTGTGTGCAGTGTCTATAGACAGATAGTAAGGGAGACCATGTCCTGGGGCGGCGGCGGAGGGAGGCTGGCGGCGGGAGGGCTCTACGGGGATGGCTACAACCAACCCCATCACCAGCAGCAGCAGGTGGGCGTGGGCGTGGACGTGGGCGTGCAGGAGGTGATAGCGCGGGCGCTGGAGACGTGTGAGACCCACCACCAGTTCATCGCCTCGCAGGCAGAGCACCTGGAACGCCTGAGGTCGCAGTGTGCCACCAGCGCCCAGCTCACGCAGCAGGAGATCCGCACGCTCGAGGTGAGCCTTGGCCCTGCCCTCAGCCTGGCCCTCGGGCGCCTGGCACACCCTTTCCTCCTCGGAGCACCCTCGCCAGCGCGCCCGCGACGCTCGAGGCTCGCCTTTCACTCTTCTCCCGCCCAACCCTCGCACTGCCCCACCTCCATGTGTCACCCTTGACACTTGAGGCGGGGCCTTTCCACCCTTCCTTCTCCCTTTCAGTCTCTGCCTTTGCCTTTCACTTTTGCCCTTTCACTCTTATCTCACTTATCCAACTCTTCCTTTGCTCCACTTGCTGTGTCACCCTTGACACTTGAGGAGGGCTTTTCACCCTTGTCTCTGCCTCTCCCTCTGGCTCTCCTTTTCATCCTGCTCTCACCTTTACCCTGCCCCACTTCCTATGTGACAAGTCATGACACTATAGTAAGACCTTCTGCAACTTTATTTCACCCATTCACTCTTATCTCACCCTCACCCTGCCACACCTGTCACTTAACTGGAGCCCAGGCCAAATCAGGAATTTTCAGAAACTGACAACCAAGGCTTTTACTGACCAAATCGTTCATCTTATTTGCAAATTTTGGTGAGGTTGCATCACCTCCAACTTCCATTTGCTTATCAAACCATCAGTTTTCATGTTAACAAATTTGACAAACACAAAAATTACTTTATTCTAAGGAGGGGCATAAATTCAATACTCTTCACTTTATTTCTGCTTAATGTAGATCATTTCATCATAAAAGGTGTAAAATACCTATGTGAGCAGCAGTTGCTGTTCCCTCCGTGACTTTCAATCCAGTGGAAGCCAAGAAAAATTTTCCTCCTTATTTTCTGCAGGATTTTTACTTGATGATAAATCTTGCTGTATAAATTTTCATTATATGAGCCATATCACAACTAGTATAACCTTTGCTTTCGTCCATGTTGATGAAAATACAGATGGATTTAGAGCATTTGGCACAAACTCCGAGTCATAAGCAAAATGAAACAGGCCTTACTTGTGATTGTCATATTATTTTATCAATACTTTGGGTTGGTGGTTGCCATATTCTGCAGTTTTTCAGTTTAGGGAGTAGGTCAAAGCAATGCTGACATTTCTATATGCCATGTTAACTTCTTAACCCAATGAGTGCAGGTGGCAAGGCTACAATGTCATGACCACTGTAATATATTTATATATTGTCTTGACACATAGATGACTCTACAAGTGCTTAGTCACCAAGGAGTCAGCTTTTAGTTTTACCCATCTTATCTGTTTACCCTTTTCCTTCATTTTTTGTAAGCTTCACTACTATTATTTTATTGTCTTTGATGTTATGAATATTTTAGTAACAGTTTAATAATTATAATATCAATAAGATGACAACAACGTCAATATTAATAGTATTGGAAAGAAAAACACATTTTTGCACCAATTAAAGGAATGGGGAAATCAGGATCTGTCACTAGGGCCCA
>NC_061831.1:3264383-3269383 GCF_019202785.1 Penaeus chinensis
ATGTTTTGAAACCTAGTTTGTATTATTAATGACTTCAGACATTTTATGCATTTGGTCTTTTTCAGTAGATAAGAGAAGCTATATTTCAAATGTTCCTAAGTAGCTTAGTTTTTTTTTTTTTGCCTTGTCTTTGTTATGCTGAATGCTGTCGCCACGTGCCTGCTCCCTCGTATGATACGATGCGGTTCTGCGTGCGTTTGTGCAACACTCGTGTCTTCAACATCAACAACAATCATCCAACACCTGGGGAATGTCCAAATGGATTCCATTTTTCACTTTTGTTTTGGTTTAATAAAATTATTATCAATGATCATGACTTATTATTATTATTATTATTATTATTTTTTCAATCATGTTATTGAACCGTGTTTGATGTATTTTGGTCTGGTTTATATTGCATCATGATTTTGTCAACTGAACAATATCTGTGAATCTTCATCTATGTGTATACTGTGCATATATAAATTGATTCTGATAATCAGAAAGCTTAATCACTTCTGGTTGGGTGGCAGCTTGGAGCAACTTGTGACTCGAAGGACGCGCCTTCACTCAGAGTCTGAGGCTTCAGCAGACAACTCTGGCAAGAGGGTGGATGGGAGCCGGACCAGAACGGAGGTGCGGGACCTAAAGACACCTCAGAACTCTCCAGCACCTTCGACTCTTGCCAGCCCCATCAAGTCACCTCACTACCCAGATCCTGCCAAAGATGACAGTCATATAATGAAAAGTAGGTTTATGAACATGAGCATTTTTTTGGGATCAGTAATGTGATCATTTGATGCATATTCACCTTACAGGAAAGTGAATGCTGTAAATATGAATATATTTGGAATGTTTCAAAGGAATGTATTATTTGGTTATTTATCTGGATCAAATTGAAGGTATTTTGTCATCGGAAGATTGCAAAAGTTTCATAGAATGCTTTATGATTGTCTCTTAGATTTTACTTTATATTCTGTGGTACTACAAAAGGCAGGTTAATGGGAAACCTTTTTTTTTTTTATTATTAATATTATTATTATTATTATTATTATTTGAAGCCTATTCACCACCTAGAATTGCAAGCTTTATGTTGACTGGTGTTGCTCCTCTCCTCCCAATGACCAGCAAAAAATATTTTTACCATGTAACTGGAACCTTAGTATTTATTCATTACCCGATGTCTCTGTTATATAATTATTGTCTTTTATTAAATCATTATTTTTCTTGGATTTCAGCTACTCTTTCAGTACCAAAGTCTCCACGCACCCCTACTCTAGCTGGTTCAATGGGTCACAATGTGCAGCATCGCTTCATAAAGACGATCAAGTCTGCCACTTGTGGTTACTGTCATCACAAGTTTTCTATTTTAGGTGGTAAGTGTTACTAAAGCTGTAGATAACTCAAATATTATTTGGTTTATATAAATATTAAGAATGTCATGCCCACTGTGAGTGTAGTTTATTAATTATATTTACACACTTGTATTAGATAGAACAATGCATAGTAATTTGGTCTTACTATCAACAGGTCTGAGGTGCAAGGAGTGCAACTACAAGTGTCATCGTGAATGTGAGCCAAAAGTGCCACCTTCCTGTGGATTGCCACAAGAGTTGCTCATACTATTTGCTGATGTAAGTTCTTTAAACATTATCATTATTTTATTTCTATTGTTGAATTTAATAATGTGGATGATATATATGTGTTTGAAGTGTAGTGATGGTTCCTTGGGAGTGCCATAAACCCTCTTTTGGGGTGGTGTCTGTAGTGGCCAGTGGCTGCCATTGGTGATCCCTGCGTGAGCCACACACACTCATCAGGTAAGCAAATCTAAGTATAGGCTCCAATTTTATGCCTTTTTATAGCTGTGGGAGTATATTGAAGATTATGCTTTTCAGAAATAAACACGATGTTGTGCGTGCTCATAAAGCTAAAATGCAATCTCGACACTGTTGAAATGAGTGGAAGTTCTAATTTAACCCCTTGGTGACGTGTGAAGAAAACAAAAAAAAAATCTACGCTCTGGCGATCAATGGCAACACGCCGATTTTGAGCGCAGGAGTTTGGTACATCAAGCCGAGTCACCGGCTCGTAGCGCTTTGGCACGCCGCCGCACACCACATTTCAAGCGGTTTGTTTTGATGCCTATCGGCGTGACTCATCGTTAAGGGGTTAAGAGTGTGTTACTCTGTGAAATTTTTTTTTCTGTTGATGACATCACAGCAATGTGTGCCAAGCTTTGAAGCACCCATATGTGCAGAGCCCAATATTGCAGTCAGGGCAGAAGCTCCTGGTACTCCTCCGCTGACCGTGCCTTGACCACCAACAGCAGCACCTCTTCTAATGTCAAGGATCTCAGTGACAGCATGCTGTTGCTGCTGTAGGGCTCACCTCACTGCATCAGTTGGTCTTGCTGCAGTGCAATTCCTGGTTGAGTCAGGACCGGCTCTTAAGGAGATTTGAGGCAAGACCTACTCTGAAGGCCTTCTGTGTATCCTCTCTGCAAAGGGCATGATGGATGGCCATTGTCAACCGACAAAGGCCATGTCACAGAGAAAGAAGCCTTCCAGTACCAAATATGAGCCAGCAAGTAGCTTGCCATCACCATTGTCTACACCTTTCATGTTGATTCTGTAATCCTTTACCACCAACGGCATATCCCCATCCATTGTAGCAGTATGGACTGTAGACGGCATGCTGATGGTGTTTTAGTCCTTCCACTGCAAGGCCAGCAACCCCATCTTGCTGCTGCAGTAGTTAACATCACCCTTCTTCCTAACACTGAGGTCCTTGGACATGAACTTTCTCTTCAGCCAGTTCCTACTGCATTCATCCTTTTTGATTGAAACATGTGAAAGATACTTGCCGATGTGTACCAGTTATCCACAAACAACTGATATTCTAGTCCAAGGAAGGTGCCAGTCTCCATCAGATGAAGCACTGCTTTTGTGGACAAGGACATGTTACCTTGAAAAAAAGGTGAACCCTGCTGTGGTAGTACTGGCACAGAGCTTATAGACCTCCAACCTGATCCTCATCCTCTTGCTCGGGATAAAGGTCTTGGAAGCTAGTCACCTATGGAACTTCCACAGGGACTGTCAATGGCAATGTCCTACCCTGTCACAAATGTCAACCAGAATGAGTTGTTGAGGGCGTTCATGACTAGTCCCATTCTCTGAGTGGAGCTCCTTCTCCACATGGACAAAATGGAGGTGTCATCAACTGGTCAAACTGATCCTTGGTCATGACCTCAGCAAGGAGTTCAAGATGCAAGATGCAATTGGTTGACCAATAGGAGATCCACCATTCCCATTATCACGCAGATCCCAAGGTATGCTAGGAGTTCCTGCATGGACATGGGGGGGTGAAAAAGAAAAATAAGTAATTAATACATTCTGATTGCTCAGAGCAAGATATATAATCTCAAAATGAATACAAATGGAAAGAACACAATAAGAAAACTTACCAGTTGATCTCCTTGACAATGTAATCAAGAAGATTATGGTGAAAAAATAGCCAATGATCTCCAAGAATGTGTTTGACCAGGGTGACCTTGACCCCAGGACTAGCTTGGAAGCTGAAAGACATGAGGAAATTATCCTTTCACCATTAGACAAGTCTCATAGTCCCTGCAACAGCTTTGCAGCCACATTGGAGAGGGACTTGCCACTGCCTAGCATGGTGTCAACCTGTGAGATGCAGTCTAGTTTGTCCTCCGAACAGGATAACATTAAACTGAGGGTTGATGGCATCCTCTGCCCTACATGGTAACCACTCCTCAGAAGAAAGATCAAAGGAGGTGGGAGGTGAGGGGAAATGGAGATCAGCATGATAGATGGCACCGAAGCGCTTTGGCAGCAGGTACCAATGAAGTAAATGGCTAGGGGTCATCAACCTCAGTAGAGAAGGAGGAGGAGGAGCATCTTCAAATGTTGGCAAAGCAAGCATTGCGAAAGCAAGTATTGAATGTATTGAGGTCAAAGCAACCTGGGTCACATGCCCCATAACATGACCAATCACGTTATAGCCTTGTGTACTGACATCACTTATGGAATGTCATGCACTATTATGTAAAGTGACATCGCTTCCTTTTATGAGGTCCGAAAAGTAAATATGGTGACTGTAATTTGGTCACAGCCTAAGCTTCATGATATAAATTTTCGTGATGTCACTTCCGTTCTACCTCCTTAGTCTCAGCTTTTGTTTTCGTTTTCATTTTTATTTTATGTCTGTCTCTCTCTCTCTCTCTCTCTCTCTCTCTCTCTCTCTCTCTCTCTCTCTCTCTCTCTCTCTCTCTCTCTCTCTCTCTCTCTCTCTCTCTCTCTCTCTCTCTCTCACCTCATAATTCCCCAACTCCCTCCATCTTTATATGACATCAAATTAGGTTAACCCAGTATCGCCAGGAAAAATGAATAAAAACTGGGGAAAATGCTGTGCTTATTTTCTATATTTTTTGTGAAATGTCTCTGCACATAGATGGCTCTGCTAGTGCTTAGCCACAAAGGAGTCAATTAGTAGACCTTGTGACCTTACGTGATTTGAATTGGCGGAAAAAACATATTTTTTTACTTGTTCTATGAATATTGATGGTGTTATTTTTATAATAAACCTTGTAATTACTATAATGTTATTAACATTAGTAACAGCAAAATAAGATAACGTAAAATATTTTCGTAAATAAAAAAAGGTAAATGGGCGGGACAGGCAGTACTTGTAACTGGCTCATTGGTGACTTAGTACAAGTGTAGCCATCTATGTGTAAAAACAATGAAACAAGTAACTCACAGTGGGCATAGCACATACATACACATCGTGCCCGTCGGCATTGGGTTAAATAAAAGTAATAATAACTTCACATTTTCTTTATGTGACCTCATGATGTATCTCCTGGTTTTGTGTTCAATAAGAAATTGTTTTGGAAGTATCCATGCAGACAACAGATGTTACAGAGTCCAAACATAACGTCTCATGCGTAAGACACCATGGCATACGGGTGAGAACAATGGTGCCTTATATGTGAG
>NC_061831.1:3274383-3286883 GCF_019202785.1 Penaeus chinensis
ATATATATATATATCTAATAAATATATATAAATATATAAACATATATAAATATATAAACATATATATAAATATATTATATATATATATATATATATATATATATATATATATATATATATATATATATATATAATTTTTTTTTTTTTTTTTTTTTTTGTGTGAGTTATAACTAAATGAAGTTTGGGATTACATTTATGTATTACCAGAGGTGAATGAGGACTGTGGGGACATTCCCCTGGATATGCGGCTTATTTCACCCCGACCCCCTACCAAGGCCCCTATATCAGCTTCCTCCACCCAAAGTGATGTGATAGACTCAAGACAGTCTCATGATTCTGACCGCACTGTGTCACAAACCTCAGGGTATGTACCTTTAATAACTGAACTGGAGCAAAGTTAAAGAAAAAAATATCTGCATGCTTGATGTGACAGTTTGATTTTAACCCAATGGCGACGGGTCACGGCTATCCCCGTCATAACAATACGCACGATGTGCGGCGTGCGGCTGTCCGCAGCGGCGCCGCGCCAAAACGCCCCGAGGCAATGATTCGGCTTGATGGACCGATATCACGCGCTCGGAGTCGGCGCGCTGCCGCCGTTCGCCAGAGCGTAGAGTTTTTTTTAATTTGCTATACCCGGCGCCATTGGGTTAATTGGATTCTAACATACTTTGCATATTTTGTCTTTAAATAATATGTAAATAAAAAAATGTATTAGTTCCTCTTTTCTGAAGTAATGACATTTAATTTCCCATTAGGTCTGGCAGTACTGGCACTGATGATTCTGAGCGCACAATAGCAGGTCGTGTAGATTCGCAAGATTCCACAGTATCTGATGGAGAAAATGCAGATCCGCGATGTACTCGTCAGAACAGTGTCAGTAGTGTGTCCCAGTCTCTCCGAGAATGGGATATTCCCTACGATGAACTTGATAGAGGAGAAGTCATTGGACGAGGAAGATTTGGCATTGTATATTCAGGAAATTGGCATGGACAAGTGGCTATAAAAGAGTTGCGAATGGACTATGTTAATGATGAGAAAACTCTTGAAGCATTTAAGGCAGAGGTGAAGGATGAAAATCAAGTTTTAGTAATTTGATACTGGAATATATTTTCATCATTGTATTTTTATTTGCTGGATTGTTTTATTTTACAAAAAGAAAAGAAAATGAGTCAATCCAATAGTGTTCAATACTAGGCATATACATGTATTTAATGGGAAGATATTCTCTACCACTCAACAGGTGAGCACTTTCCGCAAGACCCGGCATGAGAATTTGGTCCTGTTCATGGGTGCATGTATGAAGCCCCCAAGACTGGCCATAGTGACAAGCCTATGCAAGGGCATGACACTCTACAAACACATTCATGTACTGAAAGACAAATTCAATATGTCACGCACCATCTTGATTGCTCAGCAAATTTCACAGGTAACTTGCTTAGCCATCAGTATCTTGTTAAATATGGTTGTTGTCATTGATATTATTGAGCTTAGTACTTTTTGGCAGGTTAGCTTCTATTTTGTATCATTTTGCTAAATCTAGATGAATTTGAATTTCACATTCTGGTGATACTTTATCTCTCATAACTCAAGGTATTTAAAAAGATGTATAGAGAATACATTGTGCCAGGAGAGAACAACTTTTACTTTTTTATTTGGTTTATGACTTTTGGAAATCTGATTCTTGTTACAATTACACTAGATTCAGATATTAACCCATTGCTGCCGTGATCCTGACTTGGGCTTGCTCAAGTAGCCATCGGGTGATTTCAATCTTTGTTTGCCATGCATCCTAGTTCCTAATGGCTTTTTTTATTATTATTATTATTATTATTTTTTTTTTTTTTTTTCTTTTACAAAAGCATGATAAGATCAGAATTTTCAGCCAGCTTTGGAAGGCTGTATCTCTGCATGAGGATATGTAATATTTCTGCACTAATTAATGTTCCTTTAAGGACATATAAACCCACACAGTGTTAAGACAACCTTAACTGTAAACTATTTGTTGACACTTGGGTGCAATTAGTTAATCGGTAAGGGATGGGAAGATTCATGTTTGTGAACAGGGCTGAAGATAGTATGAATTTATAATCATCACTACATCTACTTTACTACCCTTGCTCATTTATGGGCATTTCTTCTCAGATCTTTTGTTTTCTTGTTAGTTTTACATCAGAGAAGATAATTGATATTCCTTTTCCAGGGTATGGGCTACCTTCATGCAAGGGGCATCGTTCACAAGGACCTTAAGACCAAGAATATATTCCTGGAGAGTGGCAAGGTTGTCATCACAGACTTTGGTCTCTTCAATGTTACGAGACTCTGTCACGATAGCAGGTTTGTTTTTGTCCTTTACTCAGTAGACATTATCATGTTCCTCTTTCATTTGAAGGAATGTCTGTATATTATAGAAATTACAGGCTAGATTAGGTCAGAGCTATTAGGGCTGTTAGTCTTTTTTAAAAGAGTATTTTTCAGATGCATACTTAACCCAATGGCGCCGGGTATAGCAAATTAAAAAAAACTCTACGCTCTGGCGAACGGCGGCAGCGCGCCGACTCCGAGCGCGTGATATCGATCCATCAAGCCGAATCATTGCCTCGGGGCGTTTTGGCGCGGCGCCGCTGCGGACAGCCGCACGCCGCACATCGTGCGTATTGTTATGACGGCGATAGCCGTGACCCGTCGCCATTGGGTTAAATTTGGTAAGTTTAGTTTGAGGTTAATGTATCAATAGAGATAGCGAGTGGTACCTTCAATTGAAAATTGGTTATTAGCTCTCAAGTTAGGTATAGATAATGGTAAATTCGAGACTACTTCCAAAAATCATGTCCAATAAAATAGTATTATATGTTTTGGGGATTCACAAATATCTTCTCTGGACTTTATAATTTTACTTCCTTCATGATTGACTATCTTTTATGAGCATAGGAATGTTTCCTATATAAGAAGGAAAGGAAGAATGGTGTGGTGTAGGTACAATGGCTGAGTATGGTTAACTAATGAAGCAAAACAAGCAAATGAGGAACAAAACTGGTTGGGCAAATTAGCCTAAACTCCTTTACATTGAGTGCCTATGGTGCTCTTTGTTATTGAACAGTTGCAACTACGATTTATAGCTGAGCTTGATACATTCCCTGACCTGCTTGTCCTTTTCGGGTAACCACTGGGTAACCATAATAATCAGCTTGTAACTGGGAAATTGGGAAATCCTCAGTTGTTTTTTCCCCTCCTCCTCCTCCTCCTCCTCCTCCTCATAAACATGTCTGTTTGGAGGTTTAATCACTATTGCACTATTTAATAAAATTCAGTTATCAAGGTTTCTTCTGTTTGGTTTCAGACGAGGCAACTGGTTAAGTATTCCTCCTGGTTGGTTGTGTTATCTCTCCCCTGAGGTCATGAGAAACTTGCGTGTGATACAGAAACAAGACGATGGCCTTCCTTTCACCACATATTCAGATGTTTATTGTTTCGGGTAAGTTCCTGTAATAACTATTTCTTTAGATAGATGTAGATAGTTTGAAGCTGCAGATTGAATAATAATATCTTTGAAAGTTTGCACAGTGATTTTAAACCTTAGCCTCTTTATATATTAACTCAAACTTCATATTTGAAAAGAGAAAATGTCTTTTAATTATGTAGGTACATAAGGAATATATTTTTTAATGGATTTTGACAATGCCTTGTTTGATTTCACTGACTCAGGGACAAGAAAATATTAGATCCTTAACTATTAATTATTAGCAGTCTTTAACTACATTCTGCTAGGAAAATATAGTGGTACACATAGATGGTGCCACAAGTGATTTGCAACCAAGAAGTCAACTAGTACACCTTGTTTTTTCACCTTTCCTCGAGTTTTTTTTAAATAATGCTATCATTATTGATGCTGTCAATCTTATAGACATTATAATTTTTTAAATGTTATTGTCAATACTAACAGCAATATGAGATAAAAAAAATATATATATAAAGGGAAATCATGGAAAAGCAGAAGGTGAGACAGGTAGTACAAGTAATTGACTCATTGGGGATTAAGCACTTTTGGAGCCATGTTTGTGTAAAGATAATTGATAAAGTAAATTCACAGTGGGTGTGGCATGTACCTATGTGCCATCCCTGGTGGCAGCAGATTAAATAATTGTTATCTCTCTTAGTGTGTGGAGTGTGTGCGTGACGTAGGTGTGTGGAATGTGTGCCTGGTGTGGCTGTGTGGAGTGTGTGTGTGTGTGTGTGTGTGGCTGGGTCCCTGGGGTAGGTGCGTGGTGTGGGTCTCCGGGGTAGGTGCGTGGCATGGTCGCGCGGAGTGTGTGCTTGGCGTGGGTGCATGGAGTGAGTGTAGAGAGTGTGTGTGGCATGGGTGCATGGAGTTTGTATGGCGTGGGTACGTTGAGGGTGTATGGGGTGGGTATGTTGAGTTTGTATGGCGTGGGTACGTTGAGTGAGAGACAGACAGACAGACAGACAGACAGACAGACAGACAGACAGACAGACAGACAGACAGACAGACAGACAGACAGACAGAGACAAGAATGAGTGTGTGACTGTGTGTGTGTGTGTGTGTGTGTGACTGTGTGTGTGTGTGTGTGTGTGTGTGTGTGTGTGTGTGTGTGTGTGTGTGTGACTGTGTGTGTGTGTGTGACTGTGTGTGTGTGTGTGACTGTGTGTGTGTGTGTGTGTGTGTGTGTGTGTGTGTGTGTGTGTGTGTGTGTGTGTGTGTGTGTGTGTGTGTGTGTGTGTGTGTGTGTGTGTGTGTGTGTGTGTGTGTGTGTGTGTGTGTGTGTGTGTGTGTGACTGTGTGTGTGTGTGTGTGTGACTGTGTGTGTGTGTGTGTGACTGTGTGTGTGTGTGTGTGACTGTGTGTGTGTGTGTGTGTGTGTGTGTGTGTGTGTGTGACTGTGTGTGACTGTGTGTGACTGTGTGTGACTGTGTGTGACTATGTGAGTGGGTGCATGGAGTGTGTGGGTGTGTGTGTGTGTGTGTGTGTGCGTGTGTGCGTGCGTACGAACGTACACACATTTATTGGTAAAATTAAAATTATTCTTTTTATAACAGTTGAATTTAGTAAAATATTTCATTATGAGCTTAAGAACGTACTGTCTTTATATCTGGAATTCATATACAGAATAAAATGATCTTCACTGGTATAGGATATTATGTACGATAATTCTGAAATGTGAATTCCTCAAGTACAGCAGACATCTCTTTTTGATATACATGGTAACAAAAAATAAGATGGGTAAATTGTCTTTCCAGTACTGTGTGGTATGAATTATTATGTGGTGAATGGCCCCATAAAGGCCTTCCTCCAGAGGCCATAATATGGCAGGTTGGACGTGGAATGAAGCCTTCCTTGGCACATCTGCAGGCTTCACGGGATGTTAAGGTAAGAACTTTGTGGATTGTGATGGTATGAGATTTAAGTGTTTAGTTGGACACTTGCATTTTAAAAAAGAAGAAAGAATTTGGTATTTGCTTTTTTGTTTGTGGAAAGAGGGAAACAAATATATGATTTTAGAAAAAAGTGATCTTATACATGAGATACTATTGATACAAACTGATCTAACAGACTTTTAACCCAATGATTAATGATTTATGTACTGTCCCCTGTATTTTTTGGGGGGAATTTTGTTACATACAGGGGGCACCACTTATGCTCACCCAACAAGGAGTCTATCAGTAGGCCCTAGTGACCATGCCTAAGTTCTCCAATCCTTGAATTTGAAGGAAAATGTGTTTTTTCTTTTGAATTATATTAATATTGATAATGTTTTTATTCTTACTGATGTTATGATTATGAACTTAGGAAATTATTTATAACATTAAAGACAATAAAATAATACAAAAGAAACTTTCCAAGAATTAAGGAAAAGGGTATAATGGTGAGATAGATAGGACTAATAACTGACTCTGCTAACTAAGCACTTGTAGAGCCATCTATGTTTAAAGACAATAGAGAAACTTATATTACAGTGGGTTTGGCATGTCTTCTTGCTATCTGTACCAATTGGGTTAAATAGCCAGCTAATTAGAATAACAAAATTGTAAATTTCTTAGTATATATAATATGTGAACATAGATTAAAGCAATTGTTTTAAAGATAAAACCAACTCAATCCTTTTGCACCTACATTTATGAATAGATTACACTAAATAACCCTTTCCCTTTGGAAGGTATGTTGTTATACAAAGCTGTAAATGACTATCTGGGTATGTAATCACAGTTTATAGGCCTTCTTTGATTTGGATTCTTTACCATGGTGCCTGGATACTTTTACAGAATATAGATTGAAAACTAGCACCAAGGCCATGTATGTCTGTATCAATAATAAACCAGGACTTTATTGAATGACAACATGGGTGCTGGTTACCCACACTTGGCACGTTACAATCCTATCCCAGAGTTTAGACCTTTTGACTGGATTAATAGTTATTATGGTAGCAAATGTCTTTTAGTATGTTATCGTCATTGGTGTCATTATTGTTGATTAGTCAATTTAGATATACATACATACATATTTACTTTTTTGTGTTTAGGGGGGGGCCTGCCTACCTGTGGATGTATTTGTTAATTTGAGATTAATGTTGCATTATTTATTTTGTGATATTTATTTTTCCATCCCATAGGACATACTCATGGCCTGCTGGAGTTACCGGCCGGATGAAAGGCCAGAGTTCTCCACCATGTTGAACAGCTTGACAAGGCTTCCTAAGAAGCGGCTCCACCGCTCCCCTTCCCATCCTATCCACCTCTCACGTTCTGCAGAGAGCGTCTTGTAGACATCGGATTTCAAGTCGTGAAGACATGATGCAACTGTGGTTGAATTTGGAGAGTAAGTCACCTTGTGCTGCAATATTCAGACTTTTATTTTTTTCTGATGTGTTTCTTATTTTCTTTGTTGTCTTACTTTGTTCCAATGAATTTTAAAGCAGCCAAAAGTGAATGCAGCAAGTGTGCACAACACTGATTTGGGATTGGATGGTGTTAGGATAAGCATTTTTCCAAATATGTTTGTCCTTAGAGAACATGCAGATAGGATGTAGAAGCACAAACCTTCTGCAGTTTTTACTACTAGTGGTGGGTGACAAAAGTGTCACTTTTGTTTTCTGTTAGGAAATTAGATTTTGTGCTCAATTTTGCTCTGCAATTTTGCTGCTTACTACTTTATGTTTGTAAAATCTGTATAATGAATCTTGAAAGTAAGACTTAAAAGGGAAGAAATGAGAAACTGTAATAAGTATGTAATAAGTATTTTTTCTCATACTAATGGAAATTCTGTTTATTGGGAAGATGATAATATGTTATTTATTCATAATGTACTTTAAAAGAACCCTCCCAGTACAAGAATGCTTGGTATCAACACAGAGTAAGCATGTATTCTTGATAATGTAGTCTATTATATGAATCCTTTCTATTCAAGCTGTTTAGTCTAAATTATAGTGTTGTTTTAATTTATTGATGGAAACTTGAATTTGAAATTAATATGCATGCGTTAGAATGAAACAAAAATATTTATAAGGAATATGAAGCAGTCGGGTAGTGACTGAGATCAGAAAGTTTAAAACTAGGAAGAAGTCTTTGTAAAATGGTTTCCAGATTGAAACAACTTTAAACTTACTAGTTAATAATACAAGTCCAACATTTTCTAGTCAGCCAATGTACACTAGAGAGTTTCCTGCAGTAGATCAAGCTATATTTATACATTTTTTGATAAGCACTCATGGACCTTGCGCAGGACTTCAGTGAGGTAATTATTTGTGTTGTGAAGTAGAAGTAGAACAGATTCTGAAACACCAATAGGCAAGTTGTGGTAAAACAGATAAAGAGATGAAGAACATTCACAGGGCATTGAGCACTTCACCATTTAATTGTCCAGAGTGTGTCACTACAGCGTTTCAGAATTTGGCCAAATGTACTTTGTCAAGACCTGCAATATGTTGATGATTGCTTGTCATATCATGTATGTGATGAAAGGAGTTGTACTCCAGTTTAATTTTGATTGACCTTGAAGAACCAGTGGGTGGATAGACTTAATAGGTCTACACAGGATGGAAAATCCATAGGCCAGTCAGCAGTAATGCTGACATTATTTTGAGCATTTAACTTGTATAAATTGACTATGAAGTTTGTTTTGCCATCAGAGAGGCCCCACTTGAGAAATAATAACTTGTCAAGAAAAAGTATGTCAATTATGCATATGATTGGCACTGTCTATGAAGGAGCAGACAGAGGTACTACCAAGACAGTGGGCAAGGTCACCAAGCCATGGCCAGTAGAAGTCATGACAAGAGGCCAAACTTTCTTGTCTGGTAAAACTCAAGTTGATTTGTAGTGTTCCAAATGCAAGAGTCCACCAACATCAGTGGTCTGCATCCAAAGATCCATTAATATCTTGATAAATAAAGAAAAATTACATGTCAATTGTATTTCAGTGTAAATGCACAGCACCTTATTAAGCATTGTCAATGCTGTTACAATATTGTTTAGTTTCATTTTATTATTTGTAAATGAGATATGTTTAACAAGTGATAGAGTTTGAATTCAAGTCATTATGATAAGCGTCATTGATAAATTAGCCTCTAAGTGGCTACTGAAACTATTTATGCACTCTTCAAAGTCCAGTTTTCGCTGTGTTATTGTCCTGTTTGTAATATTTGTAATACAGTTGAATCTTGGTAATTTCATCTACTGATTTATATACTGTTTATTCATTCCAACCTGTATTTTCCTTACAGAAGCTTTGGATGAAGAATGTATTGAGTGATTGTATTGCTTTACAGTTTGTTGCCACAGATCCACAGTTGGAGTTACCAAGTTTTTCCTGTACTTGTATGCTCTTCTATCTTAGTGTTTTCATATGCATCATGTGCTTTTTTGGTGGAGACTGATGAACAGTTTTCCTTCATGACACTTTCATTCAGGATGTGTTCTAAAGGATCCACTAAAGTATTATTACATTATATTTGCAAGTCGATGTTTACTTTAGCATTTCAACTGCACATTTTCTCTTCCTCTCCAGTCCTCCTCCAAGCCATTCTCCCCTCCAAAAGCCTTTCTATATCTGAACTTAGAATAGCACCCTTCATCCCCATTCCCCAGTAACTATAATTGTAGGACCACCACAGCCTTCTCTGATCCCTTCATCTTTGGTCCTTGTCAGAAGCTCAAGGCTAATACCTTGTACCAGTATACCTTGTTCCATCCTATACCTCTGTCCTGACCTCATGACCTCAAATACATGTTCATTTTCTCTTCTTTTTCCAGGTTAATTGATAACACAAATGGATACTTATTTGTTAGATATTTTTCTTAGTTTTCTGATACAAGCTTGAGGATAGTTGTGAACCAGATCTTGTTTTTAGTATACATGAAACCAGTGGATGACAGATCTGATTGACATCCATCTCTAAACTTGTAATTGTGACATCAAAAGAAAACAGAACTTGTATATTGCAGGTTTCTGTTGATATTCTACAGCATAACATGTTTGTGGAAATGTTTATGTACTTTCCCAATGAGAAGTTCAGACTGTATTAACCTGGCTATTGAAGTTTATCTCTTCATAAGATATTTCACGTTCCATTTGATTTCACGAGTTTATAATTTGTATTTAAAAAAGTGCTGTCTCAAAGGGTCCAGGCTGGATTTTTTTTATGCCATTCTTCACATTTATTTCCTCAGATGTTTTTACCCTTGAGTCCTTAACCAAGACACGGGTTCCTCATTCACGGGCTCCTCATTAGGTAGGGTTGTTGCTGTATCCTTGTTGCTGCTCGGTGTTTTATATGCCAAGCTTTTTTCTTGTAGTAGGTGTTTATGTATGTGTGGAGTCTGTCTTCAGCTTTTTCTCTTAAAGATGATGGTGCAGGAGAGACTCTAGGGAACAAATTTTGTGTTGGTATCAGGTTTAAGGCTTCCACCTTATCTATGTAGATAGGAGTGTGGAACTTACCTTCCTGACCACCATAACTGTTTCTGTGTGACTTGTCCTGCTGTCTAGTTTTGACTGTTGAAGGCTGTATTGCCTGGAGTAGTTGACAAAGGGGCTTGGCATCAAAAAGTAATCTTGTGTTCTCTTCTCTTCAAGCTTGGTGAAACCCTCAAAGTGTTCCCCCAATTCTCTTTGAGGGCTCTACTAACATTATAAAAAACCCCAGATGCACTGGTTAACTGAGGTAATCCCCCACCTCACTGAATCATTGTACCTGGGCTATGTCTCTTAGCTATAAACTTTACTGTAATTTATTTTGTGACTTTGTACCTGTGATTTTGGGTATAATACATACTTTGTATTGGTTGTTTTATCTACTATTTTTATTATTGTTGTTGATGTTGTTGTTATTATTATTATTATTATTATTATTATTATTATTATTATTATTATTATTTTTATTTTTATTATTATTTTTATTATTATTATTACTATTATCATCATTATTTTTATTATAATTATTATTGAATATTTCTATGATTTTATTATAATTAACTATTGTGAGGATTATGATTTATTATTTATGGCTGTTATTATTATTATTATTATTATTATTATTATTATTATTATTATTATTATTATTATTATTATTATTATTATTATTATTGTTATTATGATGATGATGATGGTTATTATTATTATAATTATTATTATGATGATGATGATGATTAACATAATTGATAGTATTATTTCATTATTGCTGGAAATTTTGTCATTATTTTTATGTATTAATTATTTTTTAGGATAGTTACTAGTTACTTAATGATAATATTAGTTATTATTGTTAGTAAATATAATATTTTTATTATCAAATATTTTATTTATTGTTATCATCTCATTATAGTGGTTGTCACTGTCATTTTTCTCTTATTGTAGCATGCAACAGGTTCTTTATATCTTGTTAGTTTGCAATAGACATTTATGACACTTTATTTATGTGTGAAATATTCTTACATTTTTTTGAATTTTTATCCTTTATCTTTCATCTTCAACATCTGTTGTTCTGGTATTGTGCTGTTGATATGTATTTTCAGTATATCTTGTATTTCTGTATTTGTTATACCTGAATATAATTTACTTTAAATTTATTTATTTATTTTTCTCGTATTTTCCATCTAGTGCCCCTTCTAGCAGATGTCAGGCTCCCTTACAGCCCATCCTCCCTCACCTCCATCCGTAAACACATAGGAATCCCAGGTGGTGGGAGTGATGTTGCCCCCTGGAGTGGCTTGCCCTGACAGCCTCCCCCCTTTTAGGGTTTGCCTCTTGACCAAGGGTTTAGCTGTTAAGAGCATCAAGCTCCAGGCTTCAGTCCTCAACGAGTGTCCTCATGAGACAATATTTCTTCTCATTTTTTCTTGGTTTTCTTTTTTCAATTTTTTTTTTTCCTTTTTTACTATTATCACTGGTTTATATAATGTGTATCTCTAGATTTACAGTTCATTAATATTATGTATAATACTTAATTTATTTGTACATACTGATGTGTCTACCAAATATAGTTTGTATATATTATGCATTAATACATAAGTCTTTTTATCATAATTTTGGCCTATCATAAACCTTGAATAAACTAGATTTATAGCCTAGCTTCATATGTAAAATTACCTCTTATGGTACATTTTACACTCAAATATGCTTCAGTGATATTATGTTCGTTGAAATTGAAAACGATAGCAGATACCTACCCTGAAATTGATAATCAAATTTCATTAATGTGGAAATGACAAAAAAAAAGTGCCAAAAGAAAGCAGAAGAATTACTATCAGAAAAAAAAAAACTGACCTCTTAAAAAACATACCATGAAGGAATGTGATTAATTAGAATAATGGATTTTAAGGTAGAAAATTTTAAATGAATGGGAGTAATTATAATTTGTCAGTATAGCATAGTACAATATTAGTGGGAAGTAATATTTCTTTTGCTTTGGTAAACGAATACGGTTTTGAATTGCAGTTCTTACATTTGTAATCTCACAACCAACCCTATTTCCCAAGAAATGCTTTATTACATTGGCAATTAGTTTCAATACTATTTTGCAGATTATTCAGGTGCATTCTTAGTTTATTCATTGTACATCCTCTAGTTGCTTTATTAGTTTAAAATGCAGTACTTTCCTTACTATAGGCACTGCACTATAGTAAGAGAGTCAAACCCTTGTACCAAAGCTAAGTAGCTGATTGGTTCATATACAATGTTTTTTACTATAAATTAATTCTGTGTTCAGATTTTATGATCAGACGTAAGTGTAACAATGATAAAAGCTGATTATATTTTAACAAATAATTAAATGAAGTTATCAAAATATTTAGCAGACATACATCAAACCACAACAAAAAACAACAAATACAGCTCAATATACAGTAAACGAATGTTGTATATGCTAGTCGTATCTCAAATCATTATGTGACTAATACAATTCTATACCGAAAACCATGTGTGAATGGGAGAAGAAATGGACATGCTGATGGAGAGTTAACAGGGCTTTATAATGCCTAAAACCCACTTG
>NC_061831.1:3291883-3296883 GCF_019202785.1 Penaeus chinensis
CCACCATTTTCTCAACAATTTTTCAGCGATTGTAAGTGTTGATAGATGTTCTGAAGACCTGCTGTAGATCTTTATAGCTTTTGTGAAGATGGTGAACGAAATTATTTCGATTTATCAAATTCGGACAATGCGCATTGGTGTTCTTTACATATAATATGTATTTGCATATATTGCCATTTAACCATATACATGTTTTCTAAAAAAAATGTGTATATATATGGATGAGTGTATGTATATACGTATATATACACATGTATATGTATGTATTTTTTATTTATATATACCTACACACACGCGCGCGCGCACATATATCTATACATACATATATATATTTATATATATAATATGTATATATATATATACATATATATATATATATATATATATATATATATATGTGTGTGTGTGTGTGTGTGTGTGTGTGTGTGTGTGTGTGTGTGTGTGTGTGTAAGCGTGTGTGTGTGCGTGTGTTTAGAATAAATAAGTGGATTTATATATATTATATTCAAACATATATATACATATATGTATTTATATTCATATTCATATATACTTATATATACACTTACACACACATATATAAATACATACTTATATATCCATACATATATGTATACAGATACATATGTGTATCATTATTATCACTATCACAATCGTTATCGTTATCCCCATTATCATCATTATATTCACTATCATCAATATCATTATTATACTCATCGTCATAATCATCGCTATCATTACCATTATCATGCTGCACGGGCATTTATATTAATGATCTCAGTTTTTCTCTCTAAATTGAAAAAGAAAAAATATATAAAGTAACAATTTTTTTTTACGTATAAATCTATTTTTATAATAGTGCACACAATTCCAGGAAAATAAAAACTAACAACTCATCTCAGATTCTGACATGTTCGATTCGCTAAATCTCTTTTTTTTATTTATACCAGTTGACACGTAATACTTATATTTCCATATGATTTGCAATTTTAAAACTAACAATATTCCTAATGGTTTTTAATGAACTTTACTGCCCGCAACATCACTCTTTTTCTCTCAGAAGAAATTTGGCGAATCGAAGTACTCCAGAGCCTGGGATGAGTTGCCAGTTTTTATTTTTTTTCTGAAATTGGACGTTTTATGGCAATAAACACGATAAATTACAGCCAAAATAAGATAAAAATGTTTTCATCTCAGATTCTGACATGTTCGATTCGCTAAATCTCTTTTTTTTTATTTATACCAGTTGACACGTAATACTTATATTTCCATATGATTTGCAATTTTAAAACTAACAATATTTCTAATGGTTTTTAATGAAATTTACTGCCCGCAACATCACTATTTTTCTCTCAGAAGAAATTTGGCGAATCGAAGTACTCCAGAGCCTGGGATGAGTTGCCAGTTTTTATTTTTTTCTTCTGAAATTGGACGTTTTATGGCAATAAACACGATAAGTTACAGCCAAAATAAAATAAAAATGTTTTCATTAGGTAGATCATATGATGGTTCTGAGAAATCATATACACGTACATGGTGCATGTTCCTCTGTGTATATACCCACATTTCAAGATACAATAACAAAGTTAATGACAATAATAACAATAATACTGCTATTAATTATCATGACACTAATGCTACAAATGATGATTAAGAGTGTCATTTTTATAGTGATTATCATGATTTACATTATCATTAGCAGTAGTACTGGTAGTGATATCACAGTAATGTTACACATCATATTACTATTATTAACATTACTACAGGCGCAGTTATTCTTTTTTTTTTTTTACATTATCATTACTATCGTGATGGTAATGATAATGATAATGGCGATAACAACAATAATAGCTGTTGCAATACCAATGATAACAAATGATCAAGATAACAATAATAACATTCATAATGACGATACATTTTCTGTGATATATATTTGGAAAATCATTGCTGGCCATTCTGCCGCTTGCTCCTTTCGATGTCCTGTACCTTTTGCTGTGGGTGCTCCCTCGGCTCCTCCTCGGCCCCCTCTCGGCTCCACCTCGCCTTCCTCGGCTCCCCAATGGCTCCCTCTCAGCTCCTAGACTGCTCTCCCTCGGCTCCCCATTGGCTCTCTCTCGGATCCCTTACTGCTTTCCCTCGGCTCCCTCACTGCTCGCCCTCGGATCCCTCGGCTCCTCCTCGGCTTCTCCGGTTCTCTCGGCTCCCTTGGACGTAACGGCTCCCCAATGGCTCCCTCTCGGCTCTCCTTCGACTCACCCTTGTCTCTCCTTCGACTCACCCTTGTCTCTCTCTCGGCTCCCTCGCCTCCCTCGGCTCCTCCTCGGCTCCCTCGGACGTAACGGCTCTCCAATGGCTCCCTCTCGGCTCCCAGACTGCTCTCCTTCGACTCACCCTTGTCTCTCCCTCGGCTCCCTCGGACGTAACGGCTCTCCAATGGCTCCCTCTCGGCTCCCAGACTGCTCTCCTTCGACTCACCCTTGTCTCTCTCTCGGCTCCCTCGGACGTAACGGCTCCCCAATGGCTCCCTCTCGGCTCCCAGACTGCTCTCCTTCGACTCACCCTTGTCTCTCTCTCGGCTCCCTCGGACGTAACGGCTCCCCAATGGCTCCCTCTCGGCTCCCAGACTGCTCTCCTTCGACTCACCCTTGTCTCTCTCTCGGCTCCCTCGGACGTAACGGCTCCCCAATGGCTCCCTCTCGGCTCCCAGACTGCTCTCCTTCGACTCACCCTTGTCTCTCCCTCGGCTCCCTCGGACGTAACGGCTCCCCAATGGCTCCCTCTCGGCTCCCAGACTGCTCTTCTTCGACTCACCCTTGTCTCTCGGCTCCCTCGCATCCCTCGGCTCCTCCTCGGCTCCTTCGGACGTAACGGCTCCCCAATGGCTCCCTCTCGGCTCCCAAACTGCTCTTCTTCGACTCACCCTTGTCTCTCGGCTCCCTCGCCTCCCTCGGCTTCTCCTCGGCTCCCTCGGACGTTACGGCTCCCCAATGGCTCCCTCTCGGCTCCCAGACTGCTCTTCTTCGACTCACCCTTGTCTCTCTCTCGGCTGCCTCGGCTCCTCCGGTTCTCTCGGCTCCCTCGGCTCCCTCGGCTCCTCCGGTTCTCTCGGCTCCCTCGGACGTAACGGATTCCGCGGCCGCACTCCCGCGCCTACTATGCTCGCGAAGCCAAGGTTTCAGGGTGATGTTTATGCTGCGTGAGGGCGACCGGAAAAGGTACTCATATGCTTCTGTAGTGGATATTTGATTATTTGCTTTATTTTATGTATTTATTTATTTGCTTTATTTTATGTATTTATTTATTTGCTTTATTTTATGTATTTATTTATTTGCTTTATTTTATGTATTTATTTATTTGCTTTATTTTATGTATTTATTTATTTGCTTTATTTTATGTATTTATTTATTTGCTTTATTTTATGTATTTATTTATTTGCTTTATTTTATGTATTTATTTATTTGCTTTATTTTATGTATTTATTTATTTGCTTTATTTTATGTATTTATTTATTTGCTTTATTTTATGTATTTATTTATTTGCTTTATTTTATGTATTTATTTATTTGCTTTATTTTATGTATTTATTTATTTGCTTTATTTTATGTATTTATTTATTTGCTTTATTTTATGTATTTATTTATTTATTTTTTTTAAAAGTTATCTGCGAGTGCATATTCTTTACTTAAGTAAGGAACATTATTTCCAGATAAGTAACAGGGGCAGTAGTAACGTTACTGGTGATAATGGCAGTGTTATCACTAGTCGCGGTACAACAATACAAGTAACTTAGTGACGACGTAACTAACAAAAATGTATATTTAAAAAAATCACCGATAATCTGTCGAAGACGTGGCAAATAATCCCATTTCTCGTCTCTTAACTCTCCTCTTATTTTAATTCAGTTATAAAATAATAATAATATTAACAATAATAATAACAATTAATAAATAAATAAAACCAACAATAACAAATAATAAAATGAGTCAAGAAAAATAAATTAATAGAAAAAAAAAAAACATAAACAGATCAACCATCCGAATAACACACCGAGGACGAGAGCCTTGTTTAGCCAAGAAGCGGAACGGTTAGCCTTGAGTGTGGTCCGAAGCGTTCCTCTGAGTGGCGACTCCAGCGTCCAGTTATAAGCCTTCAAACCGAGCATCACCGAGACTCGGAGTCCCGCAAGAAGTAAACAGCTAAACTGTACTTGAGGGAAAAGCGGGGACTGTTTTTATGCGCATTCTGAGAGGACGTAAACAGTTAGAGAGACTACTTGAGTTTTGATGGAGAACCGAAGCTCAATTTTCTTTTTTTAAATGGTGAAATGCAGATAAGGAGGGATTATGTAATTGCACCTTTCTGCCACACACACAGGTAGGTGTGTGTGTGTGTGTGTGTGTGTGTGTGTGTGTGTGTGTGTGTGTGTGTGTGTGTGTGTGTTCATGAATATATGTATGATATATATATATATATATATACACACATACATATATATATATATATATATATATATATATATTATACATATATACGTACACTATATATATATATATATATATATATATATATATATATACGTATATATATACATATATGTATATATACGTATATATACATATATGTATATATACGTATGTATATACATATACATAAACATATATATATATATATATATATATAAATATATACATATATATATGCATACATACATACATACATACATACATAAATACACATATATGTATATGTATATACTGTATATATGCATATATGTACATAGATATACTGTATATATGCATATGGCTATATGTATATATGTGTGTGTGTGTGTGTGTGTGTGTGTGCGTAAGCGTATGCGTATGTATAATTATATATACTAATATATATATATGTATTATATATATATAATATATGTAATATAAATAATCTCAGATCATTATATTCCTATGAGCAAACATAGATTATATTCAATTTTACTAATGTATGAAGTGAAGAAAGTGG